>NC_091292.1:13541335-13593835 GCF_038502225.1 Cherax quadricarinatus | reverse complement strand
CCCTCTCTCTCTCTCCCTCCCTCTCCCCTCCCTCCCTCTTCCCCTCTCTCTCTCCCCCTCCCTTTCCCTCTCCTACATCCCCCCTTCCTTCTCTTTGCATATCTGTATATAAGCATCATATCTGTATCAACTTACGTATCTGTATCACCTTACATATCTGTATCACCTTACGTATCTGTATCACCTTACATATCTGTATCACCTTACATATCTGTATCAACTTACATATCTGTATCACCTTACATATCTGTATCAACTTACATATCTGTATCAACTTACATATCTGTATCACCTTACATATCTGTATCAACTTACATATCTGTATCAACTTACATATCTGTATCACCTTACATATCTGTATCAACTTACATATCTGTATCACCTTACATATCTGTATCAACTTACATATCTGTATCAACTTACATATCTGTATCAACTTACATATCTGTATCACCTTACATATCTGTATCACCTTACATATCTGTATCAACTTTCAGTTTGAGGCTGATTCAGATTCTCTGGATCGGCCTCAAACTATCAAGAATTTATTTTTTATTTACTTAGGCAAAGGCTGTTTTTATATACAGGGGACGAGTGGGTCCTTGTGTTCCAATTTTGGAACCGACCTGAACACCTTAATCCTCTCACCTCTGACCAACTCAGTATTATTATTATTATTATTATTATTATTATTATTATTATTATTATTATTATTATTATTATTATTATTATTAATGTGGTTATTATTATTAGAATTATTAATGTTAATATTATTATTATTATTATTATTATTATTATTATTATTATTATTATTATTATTATTATTATTAATGTGGTTATTATTATTATTATTATTATTATTATTATTATTATTATTATTATTATTATTATTATTATTATTATTATTATTATGATTGACAAGCAGTAAATCAGTAAGGATCATGAAAGAAAAGGTATAATCAGATTTGATACGAGGATGGGGAAGATAGCTCCTTTTCCTCGGATTAAGATCACTTCGCGATAATCAGAGCACCTTCCTCCTCCTCCACCCTCCCCCTCCTTTACTTCGTTGTGGAGTCTGTGTGCAAGTGTGCTAGTGTTCAGTAGGGCAGTCACTGCTAGTAGCACCTCACTGTTAGTGGCATTACAGTCATTGCTAGTAGCACCTCAGTCACTGTTAGTGGCATTACAGTCACTGCTAGTAGCACCTCAGTCACTGTTAGTGGCACTACAGTCACTGCTAGTAGCACCTCAGTCACTGTTAGTGGCACTACAGTCACTGCTAGTAGCACCTCAGTCACTGTTAGTGGCACTACAGTCAATGCTAGTAGCACCTCAGTCACTGTTAGTGGTACTACAGTCACTGCTAGTAGCACCTCAGCCACTGTTAGTGGCACACTACAGTCACTACTAGTAGCACCTCAGTCACTGTTAGTGGCATTACAGTCATGTTAGTGGCACCACAGTCACTGTTAGTTGCACTGCAGTCACTGTTATTGGCACTACAGTCTTTGTTAGTGACACTACAGTCACTGTTTTTGGCACTACGGTCACTGTTGCACTACAGTCACTGTTAGTTGCACTGAAGTCACTGTTAGTGACACTAGTCACTGTTAGTGGCACTGTAGTCACTGTTAGTGGCACTACAGTCACAGTGGCACTACAGTCACAGTTAGTAGCACTATAGTCACTGTTAGTGCCATTTCCGTCATTGTTAGTGACATTACAGTCACTGTTAGTGGCACTGCAGTCACAGTGTCACTACAGTCACTGTTAGTGGCACTGCAGTCACTGTTAGTGGCACTATAGTCACTATTTGTGGCATTACAGTCACTGTTAGTGGCACTACAGTCACAGTTAGTGGTACTTCCGTCACAGTTAGTGGAAGTACAGTCGCAGTTAGTGGCACTGCATTCACTGTTATTGGCACTACAGTCACTGTTAGTGGCACTACAGCCACTGTTAGTGGCACAACAGTCACTGTTAGGGGCACTACAGTCACTGTTAGTGATACTTCAGTCACTGTTAGTGGCACCACAGTGGCGCTGCAGTCACTGTTCGTGGCACTACAGTCACTGTTAGTGGCACTACAGTCACAGTGTCACTACAGTCACTGTTAGTGGCACTACAGTCACTGTTAGTGGCACTACAGTCACTGTGGCACTACAGTCACTGTTAGTGGCACTATAGTCACAGTGGCACTACAGTCAATGTTAGTGGCACTACAGTCACTGTTAGTGGCACTACAGTCACTGTTAGTGGCACT
This sequence comes from Cherax quadricarinatus, assembly GCF_038502225.1. NCBI lineage: Eukaryota > Metazoa > Arthropoda > Malacostraca > Decapoda > Parastacidae > Cherax > Cherax quadricarinatus. The sequence goes on along the minus strand of NC_091292.1, from coordinate 13,591,569 downwards.
ACAGTCACTGTTATTGGCACTACAGTCACTGTTAGTGGCACTACAGTCACTGTAGCACTACAGTCACTGTTAGTGGCACTACAGTCACAGTGTCACTACAGTCACTGTTAGTGGCACTACAGCCACTGTAAGTGGCACTACAGTCACAGTTAGTGGCACTACAGTCACTGTTAGTGGCACTACAGTCACTGTTAGTGGCACTACAGTCACAGTGGCACTACAGTCACTTTACTTGTTGAGAACTATGACCTTCCCTATAATCAACAGCATCACCACCTTGCTGACCAACATTAAACACCAGGAGGCTGCCTGCTAGGGATATACTGTGACCACATCTTGCACCGTCTTGCACGGAGAGCCAGTCATTAATCCCACTGACAGCAGCACTCTCCTCGCCACTCCACTTGGCACCAATGCCATCAGCGTGATGTTAGGGCACAACTTCTCTGAATTTGTAAGTTCGGAAACCAGGGTAGCAAACATGGACGCCCAGTGACTCTTTCTGTCCCTTGCAGTCAAGGAGTTAGTTCTGTTCCTCCCTTCGTTGGGGTGAGCCTGACACGCACTTGTCAGAGATAATGTTTGTAAATAATTTCGCCTGTTTGTGAATTAGTAAGCATTTCAAATCTCTTTCGTTGTCCACTGTATGTGGCAGGATTTGATGAAATGACTTTGAAAACAAGTCTGGTGCCCCGGGGTATGGGGAAACATCGTCTAGTTCCGGCAAGGCGCCCATACTTATCTGGGATCTGGCTCCGTGGTAAAGTACTGTGCACTCTGATCCAGAGTTTTCAGGTTCGAGTCCTGCTGTGGATGTAGAGATATATATATATATATATATATATATATATATATATATATATATATATATATATATATATATATATATATATATATATATATATATATATATATATATATATATATATATATATATTTATATTATATATATATATATATATATATATTTATATTATATATATATATTATATTATATATATATATATATATATATATATATATATATATATATATATATATATATATATATGTATATATATGTCGTGCCGAATAGGCAGAACTTGCGATCTTTGCTTAAATAGCAACGCTCATCTTGCCATATAAGACAAGCGAAAATTTGTGTATGCAATAATTTCGCCAAAATCATTCTGAACCTAACGAAAAAAATATATTTCACTGTGTTTATTTAGTACTAAATTATAGTAAGCAAATCTAAAATATATTTAGTTGGGTTAGGCTAAAATAAATTGTTCTTGTTATAATAAGGTTAGGTAAGTTTTCTAAGATTCTTTTGGTGCAAAATTAAAAATTTTTACATTAACATTAATGAAAAAAAATGTATCTTTAAACGTATAAAAGAAAATTTCAGAAAGGACTTAATTTTAAATGATTTCTTTCTAATTGACCAGTTTTACATATTCGGCACGACATAATATATATATATATATATATATATATATATATATATATATATATATATATATATATATATATATATATATATATATATATATATATATATATATATATATATATATATATATATATATATATATATATATATATTTTAACATATATATATAGAGAAGTACCACCTCTATAGCTGGAATGGGGACCCTCATCCTCAGAGAAGACAATAAACGTACCTCAGGGAAAACTCAAGGTTCTCCCCGGAGCTGTTTGAATATTTTCTTCTCCTACCACCCCCTATATATTTTTTATTCTATGTGAACATTTATTAATGTGGCATGCAAAGAGTACGTAACCTTTATTCGGCGCATGTACACACCCTCATTTACAGGCTATCTCCCCCAACCAGCGAACCAGGTTGCTAAGAGTTGGTGATGGGGCCCCATCGTTCAACTAGTGACCAGGTTCTAGCCAATAAGAAGATGGTTTTGGCAATCGCAGAGGTTATGTGGATACCGCTCTCCTGTCTGCCCTTGTCATTCCCATTCTAGAGCTGGTTGAAGCACGGTCTGCTATCTTGTGGCTTCTATTTCTGCTTTGCTTACCGTGGAGTGCACTATACTTATCACTGTACATAGTGTACATATTGCTGTTCTAAATTGGTGAAGGATAATATAAGTCTAAACTTTTTCTACTGTGTTTATTTGCTCCCATTACACCCGGGGTAACAGGCCATTTGAAATCCTGGGTTGTAATAATTAATAAACAAAATACATTTACAGAAAAAAACATAAACATGAATACAATGGCACAATGTATCAAAGATCATGAATTTCTTCCAGCTCCTCCGAGGCTGGACGTGAGCCAAGTATGCAGCAAGCATTTCCCCTCTGGATGGCGACTGTATATATATATATATTTATTATCACACTGGCCGATTCCCACCAAGGCAGGGTGGCCCGAAAAAGAAAAACTTTCACCATCATTCACTCCATCACTGTCTTGCCAGAAGGGTGCTTTACACTACAGTTTTTAAACTGCAACATTAACACCCCTCCTTCAGAGTGCAGGCACTGTACTTCCCATCTCCAGGACTCAAGTCTATATATATATATATATATATATATATGTATGTATATATATATATATATATATATATATATATATATATATATATATATATATATATATATAGAAAAGAGTAAGGTGATGAGGGTATCAAATGAGTTAGATGAAGAAAAGAGTAAGGTGATGAGGGTATCAAATGAGTTAGATGAAGAAAAATTGGATATCAAATTGGGGAGGAGGAGTATGGAAGAAGTGAATGTTTTCAGATACTTGGGAGTTGATGTGTCAGCGGATGGATTTATGAAGGATGAGGTTAATCATAGAATTGATGAGGGAAAAAAGGTGAGTGGTGCGTTGAGGTATATGTGGAGTCAAAAAACGTTATCTATGATGGCAAAGAAGGGAATGTATGAAAGTATAGTAGTACCAACACTCTTATATGGGTGTAAAGCTTGGGTGGTAAATGCAGCAGCGAGGAGACGGTTGGAGGCAGTGGAGATGTCATGTCTGAGGGCAATGTGTGGTGTGAATATAATGCAGAGAATTCGTAGTTTGGAAGTTAGGAGGAGGTGCGGGATTACCAAAACTGTTGTCCAGAGGGCTGAGGAAGGGTTGTTGAGGTGGTTCGGACATGTGGAGAGAATGGAGCGAAACAGAATAACTTCAAGAGTGTATCAGTCTGTAGTGGAAGGAAGGCGGGGTAGGGGTCGGCCTAGGAAAGGTTGGAGGGAGGGGGTAAAGGAGGTTTTGTGTGCGAGGGGCTTGGACTTCCAGCAGGCATGCGTCAGCGTGTTTGATAGGAGTGAATGGGGACAAATGGTTTTTAATACTTGACGTGCTGTTGGAGTGTGAGCAAAGTAACATTTATGAAGGGATTCAGGGAAACCGGCAGGCCGGATTTGAGTCCTGGAGATGGGAAGTACAGTGCCTGCACTCTGAAGGAGGGGTGTTAATGTTGCAGTTTAAAAACTGTAGTGTAAAGCACCCTTCTGGCAAGACAGTGATGGAGTGAATGATGGTGAAAGTTTTTCTTTTTCGGGCCACCCTGCCTTGGTGGGAATCGGCCAGTGTGATAATAAAAAAATAATAATAAATAAAAAAATAATAATATAATAAATATATATATATATATATATATATATATATATATATATATATATATATATATATATATATATATATATATATATATATATATATGTCGTGCCGAATAGGGAGAACTTGCGATCTTGGCTTAAATAGCAACGCTCAACTTGCCATATAGGACAAGTGAAAATTTGTATATGCAATAATTTTGCAAAAATCATTCTGAACCTAACGAAAAAAATATATTTCACTGTGTTTGTTTAGTATTAAATTACTGTAAACAAATCTAAAATATATTTAGTAGGGTTAGGCTAAAATAAATTGCGCTTGTTATAATAAGGTTAGGTAAGTTTTCTAAGATGCTTTTGGTGCAAAATTATAAATTTTTACATTAACATTAATGGAAAAAATATATCTTTAAACGTATAAGAGAAAATTTCAGAAAGGAATTAATTTTAAATGAGTTCTTGCAAACTGACCAGTTTTACATATTCGGCACGACATATATATATATATATATATATATATATATATATATATATATATATATATATATATATATATATATATATATATATATATATATATATATATATATATATATATATATATATATATAATACATTCAAAGGCTGTGAACAATATTTACGTAGTGGTGGCAAGGGAGAGGAAGAGTAAAAAGGAGAGCTGAGGAGAGTGAAGGAGCAACATAGCGAGAGAGAGAGATGGAAAGATAGTGAAAGGGAGGGATAGTGGGAGGGAGGGCAGTGAGAGGGAGAGCAGTGGGAGGGAGGGCAGTGAGAAGGAGGGCAGTGAGAGGGAGGGCAGTGAGAGAGAGGAAATGGCCATTACACGCGCAAGACGACCGATAAGAAAGCTTTGTGTCCTAATGTGAATATAATGGTTCAGCTTTCTGGCCACACCACCACACCCACACCCACACCCACCCCCACACCCACACCCACACTCATACCGCCACACCCACACACCCACACTCATACCGCCACACCCACACACCCACACCCACACACCCACACACCCACACACCCACACCCGGACACACACACCCACACCCACACACCCACACCCACACTCATACCGCCACACCCACACACCCACACACTCACACTCATACTGCCACACACCCACACACACACACCCACACCCACACCCACACACCCACACACCCACACCCTCCTGAGGAGGAGGTGAAGAAGCTCTTAAGTGACCTTGACACCTCAAAGGCGATGGGACCGGACAGCATCTCCCCATGGGTCCTTAGAGAAGGAGCAGAGATGCTGTGCGTGCCTCTAACCACAATCTTCAACACATCCCTTGAAACTGGGCAACTACCTGAGAAATGGAAGACAGCTAATGTAGTCCCCATATTTAAGAAAGGAAACAGAAACGAGGCACTAAACTACAGACCTGTGTCTCTGACATGTATTGTGTGCAAAGTCATGGAGAAGATTATCAGAAGGAGAGTGGTCGAACACCTGGAAAGGAACAAGATTATAAATGAAAACCAGCATGGGTTCATGGAAGGCAAATCTTGTATCACAAACCTCCTGGAGTTTTATGACAAGGTAACAGAAGTAAGACACGAGAGAGAGGGGTGGGTAGATTGCCTTTTCCTAGACTGCAGGAAGGCCTTTGACACAGTTCCCCACAAGAGATTAGTGCAGAAGCTGGAGGATCAGGCGCACGTAAAAGGGAGGGCACTGCAATGGATAAGGGAATACCTGACAGGGAGGCAGCAACGAGTCATGGTACGTGAATTGGTATCACAGTGGGCGCCTGTTACGAGCGGGGTCCCACAGGGGTCAGTTCTAGGACCAGTGCTATTTTTGATATATGTGAACGACATGATGGAAGGAATAGACTCTGAAGTGTCCCTGTTCGCAGATGACGTGAAGTTGATGAGAAGAATTAAATCGGACGAGGATGAGGCAGGACTGCAAAGAGACCTGGAGAGGCTGGACATGTGGTCCAGTAACTGGCTTCTCGAATTCAATCCAGCCAAATGCAAAGTCATGAAGATTGGGGAGGGGCAAAGAAGACCGCAGACAGAGTATAGGCTAGGTGGACAAAGACTACAGACCTCACTCAGGGAGAAAGACCTTGGGGTGACCATAACACCGAGCACATCACCTGAGGCACACATCAACCAAATAACCGCTGCAGCATACGGGCGCCTGGCAAACTTGAGAATAGCGTTCCGATTCCTTAATAAGGAATCGTTCAAGACACTGTACACTGTATGTTAGGCCCATACTGGAGTATGCAGCACCAGTCTGGAACCCACACCTTGTCAAGCACGTCAAGAAGTTAGAGAAAGTACAAAGGTTTGCAACAAGGCTAGTCCCAGAGCTCAAGGGAATGTCGTACGAGGAAAGGTTAAGGGAAATCGGACTGACGACACTGGAGGACAGAAGGGTCAGGGGAGACATGATAACGACATACAAGATACTGCGGGGAATAGACAAGGTGGACAGAGATAGGATGTTCCAGAGAGGGGACACAGGGACAAGGGGTCACAACTGGAAGCTGAAGACTCAGACGAGTCACAGGGACGTTAGGAAGTATTTCTTCAGTCATAGAGGTGTCAGCAAGTGGAATAGCCTAGCAAGTGAAGTAGTGGAGGCAGGAACCATACATAGTTTTAAGAAGAGGTATGACAAAGCTCAGGAAGCAGAGAGAGAGAGGATCCAGTAGCGATCAGTGAAGAGGCGGGGCCAGGAGCTGAGTCTCGACCCCTGCAACCACAATTAGGTGAGTACAATTAGGTGAGTACACACACACACCCACACCCACACCCACACACCCACACCCACACCCACACACCCACACCCACACCACGCAGCCTTGGAGATGTAAATGAAAAGGGTTTTTTGGAAAAATCTTGAGAGTTCTCGATGCCGTCTGACCATTTTTCTTCACCACCCTATATAATTTTTGCATATTTATTTATATGGAAATTACATATATGTGGAATTAAATACACACACATACACACACACACACACACACACACACACACACACACACACACACACACACACACACACACACACACACACACACACACACACACACAGTGGACAGGCGGGACCAGGAGCTGTGAATCGACCCCTGCAACCACAACTAGTTGCTCAGAGGAGGGGCATGTACCCAGGATACACGAGACGTTACCTCTCTGAACTTCAACACTCAGCAGCTGGAACAGAAAACTAGTTGCCCTGGGATCCTTAATTGTCCTGGTGAGGCATTTGTCTAGCTCCATAAGGATCTTGGATGTGGTTTTTTCCCCATGGGCCGAGGGTCTGTGAACTTGTGGGAAGAAACATTCAATGATGGGTAAATTCACCCTATTTTCTAGACTTTTGGGACTTCCTGGAACTGGCAGCTGCCCCTCCTTCCTCCCTGGTATACTGGAGATAGGTATCAGCCAGCGTGGCTGCACTTATGTAGTCCCACACCACCAGCTTGCCGTCTGTCCAGGCATAAAGAGTAAATGCATCAGAACGCTTTTGATTGTTATTAGATATGTATAGTTTGGGCAGCTTCCTTATTGCTGGGGATCCAGTTGCTGTGAGGCTCCTTTTGAGCCTCGGCAGACCAACTGGAGTACCACAGTCAAATAAGACTGTGGTACTCCAGTTGGTCTGCCGATTCACTGCGATCATGATATACCCATGTTCAGTCAAGATTGGGGTGGCAGGTGAAGGGCAACACCAGTGTTGGTGAACTGTGGGTCGAGGTGTGTGTCAAGGGAGGAGCTGGAGACAGCCAATAGGAAATCTCCTAGATGAGGAGTTCTCACTTCCAAACATTTTTCTCACCGTCAAGCATTGTTAAGTATGTATTGTCTACTGCTGGACGTTCCCATTGTGACTAGTTGGACTGTGTTTCCTTCTAAACCTTTTGACATCGCTAGTGGTGTAGTAGGTGCAGTAGACAGGCTATTGCCGTTCTCTTGACCTGGGTTGTGAGGGTCGTGAATTTCCAAGGTTAATACTTGTGAAGGCTACATACTGTATATAACAAACGGAGAACTTATATTATTGCACCGGTTTTGAGACCCGTGGCTTGACTGGTAGTGAATATACCTCACTGAAGGTCCCTGGTTCGATCCCCGGCATGGGTGGAAACATTGGGCATGTTTCCATTCACCCAGGTAGGTACCTGGGTGATAGTAGACTATTGTGGGTGGCATCCAGGAGGGGGGGTAATATACCATATATAACACTGAGTTTTGGAATGAGCTGTGGTAGCATAACAGTTCTTAACCTGTGAAATTGATATGTATATAAAAATATACTGTAAAGACAGGTGAGGTTGAGAGAGGGATGGTGGGATGTCAGGTGAGGTTGAGAGAGGGATGGTGGGATGTCAGGTGAGGTTGAGAGAGGGATGGTGGGATGTCAGGTGAGGTTGAGAGAGGGATGGTGGGATGTCAGGTGAGGTTGAGAGAGGGATGGTGGGATGTCAGGTGAGGTTGAGAGAGGGATGGTGGGATGTCAGGTGAGGTTGAGAGAGGGATGGTGGGATGTCAGGTGAGGTTGAGAGAGGGATGGTGGGATGTCAGGTGAGGTTGAGAGAGGGATGGTGGGATGTCAGGTGAGGTTGAGAGAGGGATGGCGGGATGTCAGGTGAGGTTGAGAGAGGGATGGTGGGATGTCAGGTGAGGTTGAGAGAGGGATGGTGGGATGTCAGGTGAGGTTGAGAGAGGGATGGTGGGATGTCAGGTGAGGTTGAGAGAGGGATGGTGGGATGTCAGGTGAGGTTGAGAGAGGGATGGTGGGATGTCAGGTGAGGTTGAGAGAGGGATGGTGGGATGTCAGATGAGGTTGAGAGAGGGATGGTGGGATGTCAGGTGAGGTTGAGAGAGGGATGGTGGGATGTCAGGTGAGGTTGAGAGAGGGATGGTGGGATGTCAGGTGAGGTTGAGAGAGGGATGGTGGGATGTCAGGTGAGGTTGAGAGAGGGATGGTGGGATGTCAGGTGAGGTTGAGAGAGGGATGGTGGGATGTCAGGTGAGGTTGAGAGAGGGATGGTGGGATGTCAGGTGAGGTTGAGAGAGGGATGGTGGGATGTCAGGTGAGGTTGAGAGAGGGATGGTGGGATGTCAGGTGAGGTTGAGAGAGGGATGGTGGGATGTCAGGTGAGGTTGAGAGAGGGATGGCGGGATGTCAGGTGAGGTTGAGAGAGGGATGGTGGGATGTCAGGTGAGGTTGAGAGAGGGATGGCGGGATGTCAGGTGAGGTTGAGAGAGGGATGGCGGGATGTCAGGTGAGGTTGAGAGAGGGATGGTGGGATGTCAGGTGAGGTTGAGAGAGGGATGGTGGGATGTCAGGTGAGGTTGAGAGAGGGATGGCGGGATGTCAGGTGAGGTTGAGAGAGGGATGGCGGGATGTCAGGTGAGGTTGAGAGAGGGATGGCGGGATGTCAGGTGAGGTTGAGAGAGGGATGGCGGGATGTCAGGTGAGGTTGAGAGAGGGATGGCGGGATGTCAGGTGAGGTTGAGAGAGGGATGGTGGGATGTCAGGTGAGGTTGAGAGAGGGATGGTGGGATGTCAGGTGAGGTTGAGAGAGGGATGGTGGGATGTCAGGTGAGGTTGAGAGAGGGATGGTGGGATGTCAGGTGAGGTTGAGAGAGGGATGGTGGGATGTCAGGTGAGGTTGAGAGAGGGATGGTGGGATGTCAGGTGAGGTTGAGAGAGGGATGGCGGGATGTCAGGTGAGGTTGAGAGAGGGATGGCGGGATGTCAGGTGAGGTTGAGAGAGGGATGGTGGGATGTCAGGTGAGGTTGAGAGAGGGATGGCGGGATGTCAGGTGAGGTTGAGAGAGGGATGGTGGGATGTCAGGTGAGGTTGAGAGAGGGATGGTGGGATGTCAGGTGAGGTTGAGAGAGGGATGGTGGGATGTCAGGTGAGGTTGAGAGAGGGATGGTGGGATGTCAGGTGAGGTTGAGAGAGGGATGGCGGGATGTCAGGTGAGGTTGAGAGAGGGATGGTGGGATGTCAGGTGAGGTTGAGAGAGGGATGGTGGGATGTCAGGTGAGGTTGAGAGAGGGATGGCGGGATGTCAGGTGAGGTTGAGAGAGGGATGGTGGGATGTCAGGTGAGGTTGAGAGAGGGATGGTGGGATGTCAGGTGAGGTTGAGAGAGGGATGGTGGGATGTCAGGTGAGGTTGAGAGAGGGATGGTGGGATGTCAGTTGAGGTTGAGAGAGGGATGGCGGGATGTCAGGTGAGGTTGAGAGAGGGATGGTGGGATGTCAGGTGAGGTTGAGAGAGGGATGGTGGGATGTCAGGTGAGGTTGAGAGAGGGATGGTGGGATGTCAGGTGAGGTTGAGAGAGGGATGGCGGGATGTCAGGTGAGGTTGAGAGAGGGATGGTGGGATGTCAGGTGAGGTTGAGAGAGGGATGGTGGGATGTCAGGTGAGGTTGAGAGAGGGATGGCGGGATGTCAGGTGAGGTTGAGAGAGGGATGGTGGGATGTCAGGTGAGGTTGAGAGAGGGATGGTGGGATGTCAGGTGAGGTTGAGAGAGGGATGGCGGGATGTCAGGTGAGGTTGAGAGAGGGATGGCGGGATGTCAGGAGAGGTTGAGAGAGGGATGGAGGGATGTCAGGTGAGGTTGAGAGAGGGATGGCGGGATGTCAGGAGAGGTTGAGAGAGGGATGGAGGGATGTCAGGTTGAGAGAGGGATGGCGGGATGTCAGGTGAGGTTGAGAGAGGGATGGTGTGATGTCAGGTGAGGTTGAGAGAGGGATGGTGTGATGTCAGATGAGGTTGAGAGAGGGATGGTGTGATGTCAGGTGAGGTTGAGAGAGGGATGGTGTGATGTCAGGTGAGGTTGAGAGAGGGATGGTGTGATGTCAGGTGAGGTTGAGAGAGGGATGGCGGGATGTCAGGTGAGGTTGAGAGAGGGATGGCGGGATGTCAGGTGAGGTTGAGAGAGGGATGGAGGGATGTCAGGTGAGGTTGAGAGAGGGATGGTGTGATGTCAGGTGAGGTTGAGAGAGGGATGGTGTGATGTCAGGTGAGGTTGAGAGAGGGATGGTGTGATGTCAGGTGAGGTTGAGAGAGGGATGGCGGGATGTCAGGTGAGGTTGAGAGAGGGATGGCGGGATGTCAGGTGAGGTTGAGAGAGGGATGGAGGGATGTCAGGTGAGGTTGAGAGAGGGATGGTGTGATGTCAGGTGAGGTTGAGAGAGGGATGGCGGGATGTCAGGTGAGGTTGAGAGAGGGATGGTGGGATGTCAGGTGAGGTTGAGAGAGGGATGGTGTGATGTCAGGTGAGGTTGAGAGAGGGATGGCAGGATGTCAGGTGAGGTTGAGAGAGGGATGGTGTGATGTCAGGTGAGGTTGAGAGAGGGATGGCAGGATGTCAGGTGAGGTTGAGAGAGGGATGGTGGGATGTCAGGTGAAGTTGAAAGAGGGATGGCGGGATGTCAGGTGAGGTTGAGAGAGGGATGGCGGGATGTCAGGTGAGGTTGAGAGAGGGATGGCGGGATGTCAGGTGAGGTTGAGAGAGGGATGGCGGGATGTCAGGTGAGGTTGAGAGAGGGATGGCGGGATGTCAGGTGAGGTTGAGAGAGGGATGGCGGGATGTCAGGTGAGGTTGAGAGAGGGATGGCGGGATGTCAGGTGAGGTAGAGAGAGGGATGGTGGGATGTCAGGTGAGGTTGTGAGAGGGATGGTGGGATGTCAGGTGAGGTTGAGAGAGGGATGGCGGGATGTCAGGTGAGGTTGAGAGAGGGATGGCAGGATGTCAGGTGAGGTTGAGAGAGAGATGGCGGGATGTCAGGTGAGGTTGAGAGAGGGATAGCGGGATGTCAGGTGAGGTTGAGAGAGGGATGGCGGGATGTCAGGTGAGGTTGAGAGAGGGATGGCGGGATGTCAGGTGAGGTTGAGAGAGGGATGGCGGGATGTCAGGTGAGGTTGAGAGAGGGATGGCGGGATGTCAGGTGAGGTTGAGAGAGGGATGGCGGGATGTCAGGTGAGGTTGAGAGAGGGATGGCGGGATGTCAGGTGAGGTTGAGAGAGGGATGGTGTGATGTCAGGTGAGGTTGAGAGAGGGATGGTGGGATGTCAGGTGAGGTTGAAAGAGGGATGGCGGGATGTCAGGTGAGGTTGAGAGAGGGATGGCGGGATGTCAGGTGAGGTTGAGAGAGGGATGGCGGGATGTCAGGTGAGGTTGAGAGAGGGATGGCGGGATGTCAGGTGAGGTTGAGAGAGGGATGGCGGGATGTCAGGTGAGGTTGAGAGAGGGATGGCGGGATGTCAGGTGAGGTTGAGAGAGGGATGGCGGGATGTCAGGTGAGGTAGAGAGAGGGATGGTGGGATGTCAGGTGAGGTTGTGAGAGGGATGGTGGGATGTCAGGAGAGGTTGAGAGAGGGATGGAGGGATGTCAGGTGAGGTTGAGAGAGGGATGGCGGGATGTCAGGTGAGGTTGAGAGAGGGATGGTGTGATGTCAGGTGAGGTTGAGAGAGGGATGGAGGGATGTCAGGTGAGGTTGAGAGAGGGATGGCGGGATGTCAGGTGAGGTTGAGAGAGGGATGGTGTGATGTCAGGCGAGGTTGAGAGAGGGATGGTGTGATGTCAGATGAGGTTGAGAGAGGGATGGTGTGATGTCAGGTGAGGTTGAGAGAGGGATGGTGTGATGTCAGGTGAGGTTGAGAGAGGGATGGTGTGATGTCAGGTGAGGTTGAGAGAGGGATGGCGGGATGTCAGGTGAGGTTGAGAGAGGGATGGCGGGATGTCAGGTGAGGTTGAGAGAGGGATGGAGGGATGTCAGGTGAGGTTGAGAGAGGGATGGTGTGATGTCAGGTGAGGTTGAGAGAGGGATGGTGTGATGTCAGGTGAGGTTGAGAGAGGGATGGTGTGATGTCAGGTGAGGTTGAGAGAGGGATGGCGGGATGTCAGGTGAGGTTGAGAGAGGGATGACGGGATGTCAGGTGAGGTTGAGAGAGGGATGGAGGGATGTCAGGTGAGGTTGAGAGAGGGATGGTGGGATGTCAGGTGAAGTTGAAAGAGGGATGGCGGGATGTCAGGTGAGGTTGAGAGAGGGATGGCGGGATGTCAGGTGAGGTTGAGAGAGGGATGGCGGGATGTCAGGTGAGGTTGAGAGAGAGATGGCGGGATGTCAGGTGAGGTTGAGAGAGGGATAGCGGGATGTCAGGTGAGGTTGAGAGAGGGATGGCGGGATGTCAGGTGAGGTTGAGAGAGGGATGGCGGGATGTCAGGTGAGGTTGAGAGAGGGATGGCGGGATGTCAGGTGAGGTTGAGAGAGGGATGGTGTGATGTCAGGTGAGGTTGAGAGAGGGATGGTGGGATGTCAGGTGAGGTTGAAAGAGGGATGGCGGGATGTCAGGTGAGGTTGAGAGAGGGATGGCGGGATGTCAGGTGAGGTTGAGAGAGGGATGGCGGGATGTCAGGTGAGGTTGAGAGAGGGATGGCGGGATGTCAGGTGAGGTTGAGAGAGGGATGGCGGGATGTCAGGTGAGGTTGAGAGAGGGATGGCGGGATGTCAGGTGAGGTTGAGAGAGGGATGGCGGGATGTCAGGTGAGGTATAGAGAGGGATGGTGGGATGTCAGGTGAGGTTGTGAGAGGGATGGTGGGATGTCAGGTGAGGTTGAGAGAGGGATGGCGGGATGTCAGGTGAGGTTGAGAGAGGGATGGCGGGATGTCAGGTGAGGTTGAGAGAGGGATGGCGGGATGTCAGGTGAGGTCGAGAGAGAGATGGCGGGATGTCAGGTGAGGTTGAGAGAGGGATGGTGGGATGTCAGGTGAGGTTGAGAGAGGGATGGCGGGATGTCAGGTGAGGTTGAGAGAGGGATGGTGGGATGTCAGGTGAGGTTAAGAGAGGGATGGTGGATGTCAGGTTAGGTTGAGAGAGGGATGGGGGGATGTCAGGTGAGGTTGAGAGAGGGATGGCGGGATGTCAGGTGAGGTTGAGAGAGGGATGGCGGGATGTCAGGTGAGGTTGAGAGAGGGATGGCGGGATGTCAGGTGAGGTTGAGAGAGGGATGGTGGGATGTCAGGTGAGGTTGAGAGAGGGATGGTGGGATGTCAGGTGAGGTTGAGAGAGGGATGGCGGGATGTCAGGTGAGGTTGAGAGAGGGATGGTGGGATGTCAGGTGAGGTTGAGAGAGGGATGGCGGGATGTCAGGTGAGGTTGAGAGAGGGATGGTGGGATGTCAGGTGAGGTTGATGTCAGGTGAGGTTGTGAGAGGGATGGCGGGATGTCAGGTGAGGTTGAGAGAGGGATGGCGGGATGTCAGGTGAGGTTGAGAGAGGGATGGCGGGATGTCAGGTGAGGTTGAGAGAGGGATGGCGGGATGTCAGGTGAGGTTGAGAGAGGGATGGCGGGATGTCAGGTGAGGTTGAGAGAGGGATGGCGGGATGTCAGGTGAGGTTGAGAGAGGGATGGCGGGATGTCAGGTGAGGTTGAGAGAGGGATGGCGGGATGTCAGGTGAGGTTGAGAGAGGGATGGCGGGATGTCAGGTGAGGTTGAGAGAGGGATGGCGGGATGTCAGGTGAGGTTGAGAGAGGGATGGCGGGATGTCAGGTGAGGTTGAGAGAGGGATGGCGGGATGTCAGGTGAGGTTGAGAGAGGGATGGCGGGATGTCAGGTGAGGTTGAGAGAGGGATGGCGGGATGTCAGGTGAGGTTGAGAGAGGGATGGCGGGATGTCAGGTGAGGTTGAGAGAGGGATGGCGGGATGTCAGGTGAGGTTGAGAGAGGGATGGCGGGATGTCAGGTGAGGTTGAGAGAGGGATGGCGGGATGTCAGGTGAGGTTGAGAGAGGGATGGCGGGATGTCAGGTGAGGTTGAGAGAGGGATGGCGGGATGTCAGGTGAGGTTGAGAGAGGGATGGCGGGATGTCAGGTGAGGTTGAGGGAGAGATGGCGGGATGTCAGGTGAGGTTGAGGGAGAGATGGTGGGATGTCAGGTGAGGTTGAGGGAGAGATGGTGGGATGTCAGGTGAGGTTGAGGGAGAGATGGCGGGATGTCAGGTGAGGTTGAGGGAGAGATGGTGGGATGTCAGGTGAGGTTGAGGGAGAGATGGTGGGATGTCAGGTGAGGTTGAGGGAGAGATGGTGGGATGTCAGGTGAGGTTGAGGGAGAGATGGTGAGATGTCAGGTGAGGTTGAGGGAGAGAAGGTGGGATGTCAGGTGAGGTTGAGGGAGAGATGGTGTGATGTCAGGTGAGGTTGAGGGAGAGATGGTGGGATGTCAGGTGACGTTGAGGGAGAGATGGTGGGATGTCAGGTGAGGTTGAGGGAGAGATGGTGGGATGTCAGGTGACGTTGAGGGAGAGATGGTGGGATGTCAGGTGAGGTTGAGGGAGAGATGGTGGGATGTCAGGTGACGTTGAGGGAGAGATGGTGGGATGTCAGGTGAGGTTGAGGGAGAGATGGTGGGATGTCAGGTGAGGTTGAGGGAGAGATGGTGGGATGTCAGGTGAGGTTGAGGGAGAGATGGTGGGATGTCAGGTGAGGTTGAGGGAGAGATGGTGGGATGTCAGGTGAGGTTGAGGGAGAGATGGTGGGATGTCAGGTGAGGTTGAGGGAGAGATGGTGGGATGTCAGGTGAGGTTGAGGGAGAGATGGTGGGATGTCAGGTGAGGTTGAGGGAGAGATGGTGGGATGTCAGGTGAGGTTGAGGGAGAGATGGTGGGATGTCAGGTGAGGTTGAGGGAGAGATGGTGGGATGTCAGGTGAGGTTGAGGGAGAGATGGTGGGATGTCAGGTGAGGTTGAGGGAGAGATGGTGGGATGTCAGGTGAGGTTGAGGGAGAGATGGTGGGATGTCAGGTGAGGTTGAGGGAGAGATGGTGGGATGTCAGGTGAGGTTGAGGGAGAGATGGTGGGATGTCAGGTGAGGTTGAGGGAGAGATGGTGGGATGTCAGGTGAGGTTGAGGGAGAGATGGTGGGATGTCAGGTGAGGTTGAGGGAGAGATGGTGGGATGTCAGGTGAGGTTGAGGGAGAGATGGTGGGATGTCAGGTGAGGTTGAGGGAGAGATGGTGGGATGTCAGGTGAGGTTGAGGGAGAGATGGTGGGATGTCAGGTGAGGTTGAGGGAGAGATGGTGGGATGTCAGGTGAGGTTGAGGGAGAGATGGTGGGATGTCAGGTGAGGTTGAGGGAGAGATGGTGGGATGTCAGGTGAGGTTGAGGGAGAGATGGTGGGATGTCAGGTGAGGTTGAGGGAGAGATGGTGGGATGTCAGGTGAGGTTGAGGGAGAGATGGTGGGATGTCAGGTGAGGTTGAGGGAGAGATGGTGGGATGTCAGGTGAGGTTGAGGGAGAGATGGTGGGATGTCAGGTGAGGTTGAGGGAGAGATGGTGGGATGTCAGGTGAGGTTGAGGGAGAGATGGTGGGATGTCAGGTGAGGTTGAGGGAGAGATGGTGGGATGTCAGGTGAGGTTGAGGGAGAGATGGTGGGATGTCAGGTGAGGTTGAGGGAGAGATGGTGGGATGTCAGGTGAGGTTGAGGTTGAGGGAGAGATGGTGGGATGTCAGGTGAGGTTGAGGGAGAGATGGTGGGATGTCAGGTGAGGTTGAGGGAGAGATGGTGGGATGTCAGGTGAGGTTGAGGGAGAGATGGTGGGATGTCAGGTGAGGTTGAGGGAGAGATGGTGGGATGTCAGGTGAGGTTGAGGGAGAGATGGTGGGATGTCAGGTGAGGTTGAGGGAGAGATGGTGGGATGTCAGGTGAGGTTGAGGGAGAGATGGTGGGATGTCAGGTGAGGTTGAGGGAGAGATGGTGGGATGTCAGGTGAGGTTGAGGGAGAGATGGTGGGATGTCAGGTGAGGTTGAGGGAGGGATGGTGGGATGTCAGGTGAGGTTGAGGGAGAGATGGTGGGATGTCAGGTGAGGTTGAGGGAGAGATGGTGGGATGTCAGGTGAGGTTGAGGGAGAGATGGTGGGATGTCAGGTGAGGTTGAGGGAGAGATGGTGGGATGTCAGGTGAGGTTGAGGGAGAGATGGTGGGATGTCAGGTGAGGTTGAGGGAGAGATGGTGGGATGTCAGGTGAGGTTGAGGGAGAGATGGTGGGATGTCAGGTGAGGTTGAGGGAGAGATGGTGGGATGTCAGGTGAGGTTGAGGGAGAGATGGTGGGATGTCAGGTGAGGTTGAGGGAGAGATGGTGGGATGTCAGGTGAGGTTGAGGGAGAGATGGTGGGATGTCAGGTGAGGTTGAGGGAGAGATGGTGGGATGTCAGGTGAGGTTGAGCGAGGGATGGAGGGATGTCAGGTGAGGTTGAGGGAGGGATGGTGGGATGTCAGGTGAGGTTGAGAGAGTGATGGTGGGATGTCAGGTGAGGTTGAGGGAGAGATGGTGGGATGTCAGGTGAGGTTGAGGGAGAGATGGTGGGATGTCAGGTGAGGTTGAGGGAGAGATGGTGGGATGTCAGGTGAGGTTGAGGGAGAGATGGTGGGATGTCAGGTGAGGTTGAGGGAGAGATGGTGGGATGTCAGGTGAGGTTGAGGGAGAGATGGTGGGATGTCAGGTGAGGTTGAGGGAGAGATGGTGGGATGTCAGGTGAGGTTGAGGGAGAGATGGTGGGATGTCAGGTGAGGTTGAGGGAGAGATGGTGGGATGTCAGGTGAGGTTGAGGGAGAGATGGTGGGATGTCAGGTGAGGTTGAGGGAGAGATGGTGGGATGTCAGGTGAGGTTGAGGGAGAGATGGTGGGATGTCAGGTGAGGTTGAGGGAGAGATGGTGGGATGTCAGGTGAGGTTGAGGGAGAGATGGTGGGATGTCAGGTGAGGTTGAGGGAGAGATGGTGGGATGTCAGGTGAGGTTGAGGGAGAGATGGTGGGATGTCAGGTGAGGTTGAGGGAGAGATGGTGGGATGTCAGGTGAGGTTGAGGGAGAGATGGTGGGATGTCAGGTGAGGTTGAGGGAGAGATGGTGGGATGTCAGGTGAGGTTGAGGGAGAGATGGTGGGATGTCAGGTGAGGTTGAGGGAGAGATGGTGGGATGTCAGGTGAGGTTGAGGGAGAGATGGTGGGATGTCAGGTGAGGTTGAGGGAGAGATGGTGGGATGTCAGGTGAGGTTGAGGGAGAGATGGTGGGATGTCAGGTGAGGTTGAGGGAGAGATGGTGGGATGTCAGGTGAGGTTGAGGGAGAGATGGTGGGATGTCAGGTGAGGTTGAGGGAGAGATGGTGGGATGTCAGGTGAGGTTGAGGGAGAGATGGTGGGATGTCAGGTGAGGTTGAGGGAGAGATGGTGGGATGTCAGGTGAGGTTGAGGGAGAGATGGTGGGATGTCAGGTGAGGTTGAGGGAGAGATGGTGGGATGTCAGGTGAGGTTGAGGGAGAGATGGTGGGATGTCAGGTGAGGTTGAGGGAGAGATGGTGGGATGTCAGGTGAGGTTGAGGGAGAGATGGTGGGATGTCAGGTGAGGTTGAGGGAGAGATGGTGGGCTGTCAGGTGAGGTTGAGGGAGAGATGGTGGGATGTCAGGTGAGGTTGAGGGAGAGATGGTGGGATGTCAGGTGAGGTTGAGGGAGAGATGGTGGGATGTCAGGTGAGGTTGAGGGAGAGATGGTGGGATGTCAGGTGAGGTTGAGGGAGAGATGGTGGGATGTCAGGTGAGGTTGAGGGAGAGATGGTGGGATGTCAGGTGAGGTTGAGGGAGAGATGGTGGGATGTCAGGTGAGGTTGAGGGAGAGATGGTGGGATGTCAGGTGAGGTTGAGGGAGAGATGGTGGGATGTCAGGTGAGGTTGAGGGAGAGATGGTGGGATGTCAGGTGAGGTTGAGGGAGAGATGGTGGGATGTCAGGTGAGGTTGAGGGAGAGATGGTGGGATGTCAGGTGAGGTTGAGGGAGAGATGGTGGGATGTCAGGTGAGGTTGAGGGAGAGATGGTGGGATGTCAGGTGAGGTTGAGGGAGAGATGGTGGGATGTCAGGTGAGGTTGAGGGAGAGATGGTGGGATGTCAGGTGAGGTTGAGGGAGAGATGGTGGGATGTCAGGTGAGGTTGAGGGAGAGATGGTGGGATGTCAGGTGAGGTTGAGGGAGAGATGGTGGGATGTCAGGTGAGGTTGAGGGAGAGATGGTGGGATGTCAGGTGAGGTTGAGGGAGAGATGGTGGGATGTCAGGTGAGGTTGAGGGAGAGATGGTGGGATGTCAGGTGAGGTTGAGGGAGAGATGGTGGGATGTCAGGTGAGGTTGAGGGAGAGATGGTGGGATGTCAGGTGAGGTTGAGGGAGAGATGGTGGGATGTCAGGTGAGGTTGAGGGAGAGATGGTGGGATGTCAGGTGAGGTTGAGGGAGAGATGGTGGGATGTCAGGTGAGGTTGAGGGAGAGATGGTGGGATGTCAGGTGAGGTTGAGGGAGAGATGGTGGGATGTCAGGTGAGGTTGAGGGAGAGATGGTGGGATGTCAGGTGAGGTTGAGGGAGAGATGGTGGGATGTCAGGTGAGGTTGAGGGAGAGATGGTGGGATGTCAGGTGAGGTTGAGGGAGAGATGGTGGGATGTCAGGTGAGGTTGAGGGAGAGATGGTGGGATGTCAGGTGAGGTTGAGGGAGAGATGGTGGGATGTCAGGTGAGGTTGAGGGAGAGATGGTGGGATGTCAGGTGAGGTTGAGGGAGAGATGGTGGGATGTCAGGTGAGGGAGAGATGGTGGGATGTCAGGTGAGGTTGAGGGAGAGATGGTGGGATGTCAGGTGAGGGAGAGATGGTGGGATGTCAGGTGAGGTTGAGGGAGAGATGGTGGGATGTCAGGTGAGGTTGAGGGAGAGATGGTGGGATGTCATGACTTCTTCTCTTGATTAAAGTTGTTTGTCTACAATGTCAGTAGTATGAGTGGTAGTGTGAGTGGTAGTGTGAGTGGTAGTGTGAGTGGTAGTGTGAATGGTAGTGTGAATGGTAGTGTGAATGGTAGTGTGAGTGGTAGTGTGAGTGGTAGTGTGAGTGGTAGTGTGAGTGGTAGTGTGAATGGTAGTGTGAGTGGTAGTGTGAGTGGTAGTGTGAGTGGTAGTGTGAATGGTAGTGTGAGTGGTAGTGTGAGTGGTAGTATGAGTGGTAGTGTGAGTGGTAGTGTGAGTGGTAGTGTGAGTGGTAGTGTGAGTGGTAGTGTGAGTGGTAGTGTGAGTGGTAGTGTGAGTGGTAGTATGAGTGGTAGTGTGAGTGGTAGTGTGAGTGGTAGTGTGAGTGGTAGTGTGAGTGGTAGTGTGAGTGGTAGTGTGAGTGGTAGTGTGAGTGGTAGTGTGAGTGGTAGTGTGAGTGGTAGTGTGAGTGGTAGTGTGAGTGGTAGTGTGAGTGGTAGTGTGAGTGGTAGTGTGAGTGGTAGTGTGAGTGGTAGTGTGAGTGGTAGTGTGAGTGGTAGTGTGAGTGGTAGTGTGAGTGGTAGTGTGAGTGGTAGTGTGAGTGGTAGTGTGAATGGTAGTGTGAGTGGTAGTGTGAGTGGTAGTGTGAGTGGTAGTGTGAATGGTAGTGTGAGTGGTAGTGTGAGTGGTAGTGTGAGTGGTAGTGTGAGTGGTAGTGTGAGTGGTAGTGTGAGTGGTAGTGTGAGTGGTAGTGTGAGTGGTAGTGTGAATGGTAGTGTGAGTGGTAGTGTGAGTGGTAGTGTGAGTGGTAGTGTGAGTGGTAGTGTGAGTGGTAGTGTGAGTGGTAGTGTGAGTGGTAGTGTGAGTGGTAGTGTGAGTGGTAGTGTGAGTGGTAGTGTGAGTGGTAGTGTGAGTGGTAGTGTGAGTGGTAGTGTGAGTGGTAGTGTGAGTGGTAGTGTGAGTGGTAGTGTGAGTGGTAGTGTGTGAGTGTGAGTGGTAGTGTGAGTGGTAGTGTGAGTGGTAGTGTGAGTGGTAGTGTGAGTGGTAGTGTGAGTGATAGTGTGAGTGGTAGTGTGAGTGGTAGTGTGAGTGGTAGTGTGAGTGGTAGTGTGAGTGGTAGTGTGAGTGGTAGTGTGAGTGGTAGTGTGAGTGGTAGTGTGAGTGGTAGTGTGAGTGGTAGTGTGAGTGGTAGTGTGAGTGGTAGTGTGAGTGGTAGTGTGAGTGATAGTGTGAGTGGTAGTATGAGTGGTAGTGTGAGTGTCGTGGGGGTTCCAAGGAGATATAGGAGAAAGAATACACACATAGGATGTTCTAATGAGACGTATAATTGCAGAGTCTTGAGGGGAAAAGCCCAGGCCTGCCTGTTAGTCTATGCCTAGGGTGGAAGTGAGGAGGAGACCTGCGTCCAACCCCTCACATGAGCATGACTCGTGAATCATAGCTAGACAGGGAGCCTATCTATAACACAGCTGTGATTATCTACACATACCACAGAAGCAATCAGTGACACATTACTGACAACTCGGCCATGTTAACGTATGGTGTCCCAACATACAGCTACTAATACAAACTATAGATTAAGGAATCTTTGGTTCTGGGCTGATTCGATTCAATGTCAATGTACACAACAGTTGAACATAAGAACTATACATAAGGATGATAACAGATTGTAATGGATGTTATTGTAATGGATTACAAATTATGGTAATTGATAGAATCAACGGTGGGATAGTACAATACAAGGGATAGAAGTGATTGATCGATTGATCTGTATTCATGTGATCTGCAGATTCTGAGGAAGTATATTTACAAAGAAAATGTGTTAAACAGAAAAAGGAGACTTGGTGCACACAAGTCATTTGCTGTTAAATCTCAGAATTCAGAGAGAACGTGAATAAAAAAAATTGAACATTAATGAGTAGATATGGTAACACAGTTGAAGGACTCTCTTAAACTAGATTATCTATCTGTATACCTTATTCACATTTAACCCCAACTCTGCTAGGGTAAAAGTTACATATGCAGAATGGTAATCATTTCTAGGGGGTCAAAATCTGTTGCAATGGCTAACTCATGTCGTGGTTGAAGAGGATCTGAATTGGTATTTACAAATGATACTAGGGAATTCCTCATTACTTGTTGTGTACATAAGGAATGAAGACATTCGAGCTGTTCATCTGTCTGGTTATTAGAGGTAGAGGGTACAGCATCAGGAGGATTGTCAGAGTCTATTACATTAATCTGGTTGTCAGGGACCTTGTTCTCATCACATACTAACTTCATATGATCTAAATGTGATTGTTTATACTGACTAGTACTGATTTCTCTAACATTATACTTATTACCATTGACATGTTCAACTACTCGATATGGACCAACAAACTTTCGATCGAACTTAGGCATTGCGGATGTTTTATTAATGTTAGTCAACATAACTCTCGAACCTACTTTAATTTTGGTTGGTTTTTCTCGAGTATTAGCGACTCTCGTGAATTCTGCTGTTGATTTATGAAGTGTTTTATGGATTCTCCTAAAAACACCTTGAGCTAAGCTGGTACGAGTTGCTATGATCTCATTAGGGTTGTAATTTGGTTTCGGCTCATAATACAACAACTCATAAGTTAAACGTTTATCTACACCATACATTGTGTAATGTGGAGTATCGCTTACAGAAGCACTGTACGCAGAATTTATGGTACATTGAACATCTGGTATAACTTCATCCCAGGTTGCACTATTGGGATTAATAGCAGCTGTCAACACATTGAATACTTTCTTGTTCTTTCCACTAGACCATTACTGGCAGGATGGTGAGGAACAATGGTGGATTTAGAGATCTTGTACAAAGTACA
This sequence comes from Cherax quadricarinatus, assembly GCF_038502225.1. Taxonomy (NCBI): domain Eukaryota; kingdom Metazoa; phylum Arthropoda; class Malacostraca; order Decapoda; family Parastacidae; genus Cherax; species Cherax quadricarinatus. The sequence continues at coordinate 13,569,328 of NC_091292.1, read as the reverse complement.
CAACTTTTCAAGAATTTCATTACAGAATTTACCTCCATTATCTCTTACTAGGGACTTAGGAGTTCTTTCTTACTGAAGGAATGGACAGGCTCGATGGAGGGGATGGATTCTCCCCGGTTGAAATAGTTAATTCCTTGACAAGAAATATGGCAAGGGAGAAATGGCTCTTACTATCGCTTACCGGGTTTTGTGATGAATGGTTTGAAAAACCGACAAGTTGAAGATTGAGACACTTATGCAGCATATGGGAATCTTTATTCAGGAAACGTTTCGCCACACAGTGGCTTCATCAGTCCAATACAAAGAGGAAGGCGTAAGGAGAGGAGGAGTATGAGGTAATCAGTCCCTCAGCCTGGAGTCGATGTGTTCAGTCCATCAATCTTGTAGAATGTACAGCATAGGGCCGTAGACGTGGCTTATATACTGTAGTGAGGTGAGGTGAAGCAGGCGGAGGCGGGGTCATAGTGGTACAGTATATAAGCCACGTCTACGGCCCTATGCTCTACATTCTACAAGATTGATGGACTGAACACATCGACTCCAGACTGAGAGACTGATTACCTCATACTCCTCTCCTTACGCCTTCCTCTTTGTATTGGACTGATGAAGCCACTGTGTGACGAAACGTTTCCTGAATAAAGATTCCCATATGCTGCATAAGTGTCTCAATCTTCAACTTACCGGGTTTTGCAAATTAAGCCCAGCAGTTAAGCCAGTCTGTGGGGGAGAGCCCTAAGCCACCCTAGCCTGCTGTGCATAATTACACGCATTCAAGCCATCCTGGCCTAGCCTGTGTCGTGCTTAAGGCAGCAGGACAACCCAGATGAGAGTGTAGTATAAGCCAAGCAAGATCATCTTTGAAGTTATTGCCTCCAATATCACTTTGTGCTAGTAGTTGCTAGTCAGAGTGATAATCACCATCCCTGTGATATATTGTGGCTTATCAAGCCACCCTGGCTTAAAATTACGTGACTGGTGTTGAGTGCCGCCAACTAGCGCGGGACACTCGCCCTGCGAGCCACCACTATCCCACTCCTGCCAACATTTGTCGTGGGGGTTCCAAGGAGATATAGGCGAAAGAATACACACGTAGGATGTTCTAAGGAGACGTATAATTGGAGAGTCTTAATATTAACAATTAATGGTTATAAATGACCATAATTTTTAAAGGGGTGGACCGGTAAGCCAGCGGAAGGCCTCGGTCAGATGACCAAAAGCTCCAAAGGCGGGTCATCATCTGACTAAGACCCGCGTCAGGAAACATTTGTCCTGTTTCCTGACGAACCTTACCTAACCTAACCTAACCTTGGAGAGTCTTCAGGGTAGAAGCCCAGGCCTGCCTGTCGAGTCTATGCCTAGGGTGGAAGGGAGGAGGCCTGCGACCAACCCCTCACATGAACGTGACTCGTGACGTCATTGCTAGCCAGGGAGCCTATAAGAACATAACATAAGAAATGAGGAACACTGCAGGAGGCCTGTTGGCCCATACTAGGCAGGTCCTTTACAATTCATCCCACTAACAAAACATTTGCCCAACCCAATTTTCAATGCCACCCAAGAAATAAGCTCTGATGTGAAAGTCCCACTCAAATCCAACCCCTCCCACTCATGTACTTATCCAACCTAAATTTGAAACTACCCAAAGTCCCAGCCTCAATAACCCAACTAGGTAGACTGTTCCACTCATCTACTACCCTATTTCCAAACCAATACTTTCCTATGTCCTTTCTAAATCTAAACTTATTTAATTTAAATCCATTACTGCGGGTTCTCTCTTGGAGAGACATCCTCAAGACCTTATTAATATCCCCTTTGTGATGAATGGTTTGAAAAACCGACAAGTTGAAGATTGAGACACTTATGCAGCATATGGGAATCTTTATTCAGGAAACGTTTCGCCACACAGTGGCTTCATCAGTCCAATACAAAGAGGAAGGCGTAAGGAGAGGAGGAGTATGAGGTAATCAGTCTCTCAGCCTGGAGTCGATGTGTTCAGTCCATCAATCTTGTAGAATGTAGAGCATAGGGCCGTAGACGTGGCTTATATACTGTAGTGAGGTGAGGTGAAGCAGGCGGAGGCGGGGTCATAGTGGTACCATCCACTAGTCGAAGTAGGTCTTCGTCCAAAGGTTGAACAAGTGTTGAAGAATTCTTTGTAACAAGATCCCATGATGCTGCAGTGTCTGACAGTTGTGATGAATGGTTTGAAAAACCGACAAGTTGAAGATTGAGACACTTATGCAGCATATGGGAATCTTTATTTAGGAAACGTTTCGCCACACAGTGGCTTCATCAGTCCAATACAAAGAGGAAGGCCTCCGCCTGCTTCACCTCACCTCACTACAGTATATAAGCCACGTCTACGGCCCTATGCTGTACATTCTACAAGATTGATGGACTGAACACATCGACTCCAGGTTGAGGGACTGATTACCTCATACTCCTCTCCTTACGCCTTCCTCTTTGTATTGGACTGATGAAGCCACTGTGTGGCGAAACGTTTCCTGAATAAAGATTCCCATATGCTGCATAAGTGTCTCAATCTTCAATATCCCCTTTATTAATACCTATCTTCCACTTATACACTTCGATCAGGTCTCCCCTCATTCTTCGTCTAACAAGTGAATGTAACTTAAGAGTCTTCAATCTTTCTTCATAAGGAAGATTTCTAATGCTATGTATTAATTTAGTCATCCTACGCTGAATGTTTTCTAACGAATTTATGTCCATTCTGTAATATGGAGACCAGAACTGAGCTGCATAATCTAGGTGAGGCCTTACTAATGATGTATAAAGCTGCAGTATGACCTCTGGACTTCTGTTGCTTACACTTCTTGATATAAATCCCAGTAATCTATTTGCCTTATTACGTACGCTTAGGCATTGCTGTCTTGGTTTAAGGTTGCTGCTCACCATAACCCCCAAGTCCTTTTCGCAATCTGTATGGCTAAGTTCTACATCATTTAACTTATAAGTACTAGGGTTATGGGCACTCCCAAGCTTCAGAACCTTGCATTTATCTACATTGAACTGCATCTGCCACTTTTCTGACCAAGAATAGAGTTTGTTTAAATCCTCCTGAAGTTCCATAACATCTACGTTTGAATCAATTATCCTACCTATCTTTGTGTCATCGGCGAATTTGCTCATATCACTAGTAATTCCCTCATCAAGATCATTGATATATATTATAAACAACAACGGGCCCAAGACTGATCCCTGTGGAACGCCACTTGTTACAGATCCCCACTCGGATTTAACCCCATTTATGGACACTCTCTGCTTCCTGTCAGTGAGCCATGACTCGATCCACGAGAGCACTTTTTCCCCAATGCCATGAGCTGCTACTTTCTTTAACAGTCTATGGTGCGGAACTCTGTCAAAAGCCTTACTAAAATCTAAGTAAATAATATCAGATTCTTTATCGTGGTCAACAGCCTCAAAAGCTTTACTGAAGAAAGTTAATAAATTAGTTAGACAAGACCGGCCTCTTGTGAATCCATGCTGAGTATCATTAATCAAGCTATGCTTATCGAGATGGCTTCTTATAATCTCAGCTATAATTGACTCTAGTAATTTGCCTACAATTGAGGTCAGGCTTATTGGGCGGTAATTTGACGGTAACGACTTGTCCCCTGTTTTAAAAATAGGAATTACATTAGCCATCTTCCACATATCAGACACTACACCTGTTTGAAGAGATAAATTAAAAATATTAGTTAATGGTTCACAGAGTTCCATTTTGTATTCCTTAAGAACCCTTGAAAAAACCTCATCAGGACCCGGTGACTTATTTTGCTTCAGTCTGTCTATAACAGCTGCGATTATCTACATATACCACACAAGTAATCAGTGACACACTACTGACATGAGTGGTATTATGAGTGGTTGTGTGAGTGGTATTATGAGTGGTTGTGTGAGTGGTATTATGAGTGGTTGTGTGAGTGGTATTATGAGTGGTTGTGTGAGTGGTATTATGAGTGGTTGTGGAGTCTAAAGAGTGTTCTCTTAGTTGTGTCTCTGTCATCAGTCTTGTGCTACTGCCACTGATTCCTACTTACTACTACTACTACGACTACTTCTATTACTGCTACTTCCACTACTAGCATTAATTCTACCACTACTCCACTTCCTTCTTTCTTCGTCTCTTTGTCCCGTCCCTATCTCTCTCTCCTATTTGCACTGGCTCCCTTACCTTCGTGTGTTAGTGTAACTTGTATATGAACCAAGTCGGACCGGAACGTCATTGTAAATTCTCTCTCGTATGTACGGGTTATTTGTGTATTCTTCTAGTCACGGTATTGTGCCTTTTTCTTCTCCCTGTAATCATCTATTTGTTGTTGAAGGAGTCAAGTCTCAGCTCCTGGGCCCGCCTCTCCGCTGGTCGCTACTGAGTATATTCTCTACTAGCTGTGTGAGCACTATCATACCAATTCTTAAAACTATGTATGGATCCCACTTATACCACTTTGCTGTCTAGGTCGTTCCATTTCCTGACCACTCTAAGGCTAAAGAAGTATTTCCTAACATCCCTGTGACTCATCTGTGGTTTTAAGTTCCAACTTTGCACTAGCGTATCAGAGACCCGCCTCTCAAACTCACTCTGTAACTAAAAGAAAGATTTAATAAACTTGTATCTGTTTAAATCAGTACGAGTCAGTGTTGATCGTCAGTAACTTGTGTCTACAGAGTGAATATGATAATGATATACAATACCGACAAGTTGATAAGACACATGTGCAATAGTTAGGTATCTTTAGTCCGAAACGTTTCGCCTACACAGTAGACTTCTTCAGTCGAGTACAGAGGTTGTGCAAGAAAGGTATAAAATACCGACAATATGAAAGTTAAGACACATGTGCAACATCTGGATATCTTTATTGTAGTAGACGTTTCGCCATCCAGTGGCTTTATCAATACAGATTGTATTGATAAAGCCACTGGATGGCGAAACGTCTACTACAATAAAGATATCCAGATGTTGCACATGTGTCTTAACGAGTACAGAGGTGTTAGGTAAGACACATATGCAACAGTTAGACAACTTTATTCCGAAACGTTTCGCCTACACAGTAGGCTTCTTCAGTCGAATACAGAAAGTAGGCAGGAACAGTAGAGATGTGAAGACGATGTAATCAGTCCATCACCCTTAAAGTCGTAGAATTTGAGGTTGTCAGTCCCTCGGCCTGGAGAAGTTCAGTTCCATAGTCAGGAACTATCTGAAGATCAAGCGACAGTGCGGAGACTTAAATACTGTCGGAAGGAGAGGTGCAGGGTAGTAGTAGTAGTAGTAGTAGTAGTAGTAGTGAGAGGCAACTGAGAGGTCATGTCCCTCTCAGATCCAACCCTTCTCACTTGAAAAGCTTGTCCAAGGTGTTTTCTGTACCAAGATGCCACGTGTTGCAGTGTCTGACAAGATGAACATCAAAATGGTATACAATACCGACAGGTTGTTAGGTAAGACACATATGCAACAGTTAGACAACTTTATTCCGAAACGTTTCGCCTACACAGTAGGCTTCTTCAGTCGAATACAGAAAGTAGGCAGGAACAGTAGAGATGTGAAGACGATGTAATCAGTCCATCACCCTTAAAGTCGTAGAATTTGAGGTTGTCAGTCCCTCTCAGTTGCCTCTCACTACTACTACTACTACTACTACTACTACCCTGCACCTCTCCTTCCGACAGTATTTAAGTCTCCGCACTGTCGCTTGATCTTCAGATAGTTCCTGACTATGGAACTGAACTTCTCCAGGCCGAGGGACTGACAACCTCAAATTCTACGACTTTAAGGGTGATGGACTGATTACATCGTCTTCACATCTCTACTGTTCCTGCCTACTTTCTGTATTCGACTGAAGAAGCCTACTGTGTAGGCGAAACGTTTCGGAATAAAGTTGTCTAACTGTTGCATATGTGTCTTACCTAACAACCTGTCGGTATTGTATACCATTTTGATGTTCATCGAGTACAGAGGTGGCAGCAGAAGCAGTAGATGTGTGAAGATACGGACTGAGGGACTGACCACCTCAAAACTACGTCTTCAAGGGTGATGGACTCACTACATCGTGTTTACATCTCTACTGCTTCTGCTGCCTTCTCTGCACTCGACTGAAGAAGCCTACGGTGTAGGCGAAACGTTTCGGAATAAAGATACCACCTAACTGTCGCACTTGTGTCTTCTGAAATGTGTGCGCAGTCTTAGTGCCAGTGGCGCTGTTATGTTTACACTCCGTCTCCTAGAGTGCTCTGAGTGCCTTTCTTAATACTATTGGACATTTATTTACAAATGTGCCATTCCAAGAGACGTCATGTTGACGAGCACCAAGAGACGTCATGTTGACGAGCACCAAGAGACGTCATGTTGACGAGCACACCAGCATGACGTCAATTGATGTTGATGTGTGTGATGCAACATGCAGTGTGAACGAGATCCTTCAGTGTGAGAGGGGAAGGGTGGATGATGAGGGTGCCTTGATGCCAGTAAAGGGCTCTTGATTCGAGAAACTGGAGCTGTCCCTCTCCTTCCTCAAATCAAGCCTAATTGCCTGCCAATCCCCAGCCGCCGTGTGACTCCTGCGGGTCTAGCGTTTCCTGTTTACGTCGCGAGGACAGTGTTTGTCTTGACAGTAACGGGGCCACTGTCTGGCTCCTTTGTTGAATTCTCACAGTGTTGTGGGGACGGGGGGGGTATGAGCATATCCAAGGCCTGGTCACAGACCGGGCCGAGGGGGCGTTGACCCCCGAAACCTTCTCCAGATATACCCTCCAGGTATATTCATAGCATGTACACCGCCCACACCTCCGCCGCCCACACCTCCGCCGCCCACACCTCCGCCGCCCACAACTCCGCTACCCTCGCCTTCGCCGCCCACACCTCCGCCCACACATACATACAGTATTGCCAGACTCAGCATTGGCTTGTGGGACGCCTATGGACGGGGCGTGGCCAGACTCTGGCAATAAATACACGGGCGGGAACCACACTCTTTGTGTGATGTGACCTGCTAATACTGTGTGGCACGCCCACTGTGTGCACCACCACGTGTGTGTGTACCACCACCACCACGTGTGTGTGTACCACCACGCGTGTGTGTGCACCACCACCACCACCACGTGTGTGTGCACCACCACCACTACGTGTGTGTGTATGTGTGCACCACCACCACCACGTGTGTGTGTATGTGTGCACCACCACTACGTGTGTGTGTATATGTGTGCACCACCACCACGTGTGTGTGTACCACCACGTGTGTGTGTACCACCACGTGTGTGTGTATGTGTGCACCACCACTACGTGTGTGTGTATATGTGTGCACCACCACCACGTGTGTGTGTATGTGTGCCCCACCACCACCACCACCACGTGTGTGTGCACCACCACCACCACGTGTGTGTGTGTATGTGTGCACCACCACCATCACGTGTGTGTGTATGTGTGCACCACCACCTCGTGTGTATGTCTGTACCACCACCACCTCGTGTGTATTTGTGCACTGCCACCACCTCGTGTGCATGTGTGCACCACGACCACCTCGTGTGTATGTGTGCACCACCACCACCACGTATGTATGTGTGTACCACCACCACCACCTCGTGTGTATGTCTGTACCACCACCACCTCGTGTGTATGTGTGCACCACCACCACCGCGTGTATATGCGTGCACCACCACCACCTCGTGTGCATGTGTGCACCACCACCACCGCGTGTATATGCGTGCACCACCACCACCTCGTGTGCATGTGTGCACCACCACCACCTCGTGTGCATGTGTGCACCACCACATACTGTACTTGCGCGGACCACCAAGTGTGTGTGTGTGTGTGTGTATGTGTGTGTGTGTGTGCGTGTGTGTATACGCCATCACTGCATGTGTGTACACTGACACAGTTGTGTATGCACAACCACCTCACGTGTGTGCACCGCCAGCACTTTTCAGGCAAACATTTCATGTGTCAGTGGACGGCCCAATTAGGTTAGCATTCTTTACCTTATTTAGCGAACATCTTGGAGCACAGAAGACCTATCAGCATCCCTCCAGGTAGCACTTCTCGACACCAAGGAGATGAGGGAGATCTACCTGTTCTCTCTAGGCTGGAATATTGCTGTACCTTAACATCTTCGTTTAAAGCAGATGAAATTGCAGATCTAGAGAATGTACAGAGAACCTCTATTGCACATATAAGTTCCGTCAAACCCCTTAACTACGGGGAACGCCTGGAAGCACTTGACTTGTACTCGCTGGAACGCTGGCGAGATACATCATAATCCACACTTGGAAAATCCTAGAAGGAATGGTCCCTAGTCTGCACACTCTTTACGAAAAAGACTGGGCAGGCGGTAAAATCTGTTCAACAGCCTCCCACCAGGCATAAGGGGAATTACCAATATGCCCCTGGTTGCCTTTAAGAAGGAGCTGGACAGATACTTAAAGTCGGTTCTGGATCAGCCGGGCTGTGGTTCGTATGTTTGACTACGTGCAGCCAGCAGTAACAGCCTGGTTGATCAGGCCCTGATCCACCGGGAGGCCTGGTCGTGGACCGGGAGGCCTGGTCGTGGACCGGGCCGCGGGGGCGTTGATCCCCGGAATACCCTCCAGATAGACTCCAGGCATTCTGCCAAACAACACTACTTTACTGAACACATAGGAGCAGAGGGAGATCTAACAGGATCCTTCCAGACAAGAGACTCAGGCGAGGGACATCACGAAACTATAGGAAGACTTCATACAGGGAGACCCATCTCTGTGTTTACTTACACTGGAGAAGCAAGTCCTGGACATCCTCCCATCTCTAGATGTGTTTAATTGTAAACAGTGAGAGAAGTTTGCTTGTGTGCTTCCATGTGAACAATAAGAGATGCTTGCTTGTGTGCTTCCGTGAAAAACGTGTTTGCAAAGTGTGTCACAAACACAGATTAAAGACCATCTCGAGTGTGTGTGTGTGTTCTACGACACTAACACAAAACGTGGGGTAATAATTAGGTTCGTGGTGTGTGTCATCAGGATCTGTAGCACGGAGCACTTTGAAGAGGAATATTTATAAATATGGCCGGTGGTCACCAGTGGGCACTCTCCAGCACACTTTAGCACTTACTGCAAGGAGAGAAGACACGTTTCTGACACTTTGTCAGTAAAGGCACAAGAGAAGGCTCATTTCTACCCCTTTATCAGTAACTGCAGAGATAAAGTGCAGAGCATCCAGCGAGTGTGTATGTTCCCTACTCGTGTTTCTCTCCCCTGCCTGCCTCTGGCTCTTAGGATAATTAACACTTCTTCATTCTCTGCAAGAATGAAAGCACATTTCATTTCTAGCAGTACTAACCTGGAGAACATTATAAACACATCGTGTTGCTTGGAAAAATAAACACAAATGCAGTATAATGTGATTTTTATTGACTACGTTTCGCCCACACAGGGGACTTTATCAGATCACAAACAGAACTACCTGGATGAAGAGTACATGAGCATATATAGTGTGGAAAGTCAGGTGGAGAATGTTGAGTAGGTTGGATTTGAGACGGACCTGCACGGGATGGGCGAGTGTGTATGTTGTTATGAAGGATAACAGTGAAGTTTCCTGGCAAGAGGTTCAGCTATGTTGTAGAGCCGTTGCTCTGTTAGATACACAGATGAGTGATGATTCCAGGATTCTGTGGCACTGTCTTCTTCCCTGGAGATGAGTCTTGCGTCTCTGTAGTTGATTAAATGGTTGTGGAAGCTTCGGTGTTGAACGCAGGCGATCCTTAGATCGTCCGTTCTGCCTGCGTATTGGTGTCCTGAAAAACGTGTTTGGAGGTCTCTGCATGATGTCTCGCCCGCGTATAATTTTTTGCAATCGTTGCAAAGAATAATGTATACATCTGCAGAGGACTGAATGTTGTGGTGTCTCTTACTGGTGATGTTCTTAATGGTGACGGATGTGGAGGTAGATACTTGGAATGCGGTATTGGAAAGGATCATGGAGAAGTGTTTAGGAACGGAGTTGGTGGTGAGGACTGTGTATCTCATCTCGGCAGTATCTTGTCTGGGTGAGTTGAAGATGCTATGTGCCTGGCGTCTGCAGTCTCTAATAAAGCGACGAGGACAGTGAAGTTTTAAAAATACTTGTTCGATGAGAGAGTATTCTTCCTCAAGGAACTCATTGCTACAGATTCGGAGTTCACGAAGGAAAAAGTCTATGATTACACCACATTTTGGTGTCGTGGTGAAAGTAGAGATACATAGTCCTCCCCGTGTTGCCAAACACGTCTCTATTACAAACACTTAGGAACGAGCAAAAATGCAGCAGAGAGTAAATATTTGTATTTCGTTTTCTATATAATAATCAGGTAGGTACAATATATACAGCCTATATATGTACAACATGTACAGCCATATACAATAGGGTAAATGATAAATTAGACACATGTGCAACTCTTGGGTATCTTTATTGAGGAAACGTTTCGCCACACAGTGGCTTTATCAGCCCATACAAAGGAGAATCGTGAAAAACAGGAGGAGAATGAGGTAATCAGTCCCTCAACCTTGAGTCGATGTGGTCAGTCCATCAATCTTGAATAGAATACAGCATATGTGCAAAGAAGTAGCTTATATACCGTAGGCAGGAGAGGTGCAGCAGTCGTAGGTGGTATCACATCTGTCCAATGTGGAAGTAGGTCGTGCCCAAGGGTTAGGCAAGTGAAGAATTCCCAAGTATTAAGATCCCAAGAAGTTGCAGTGTCTGACAGGATTGTAGATGAATGGTTCAGAGAACCGACACGTTGATAAATTAGACACGTGATGGACTGACCATATCGACTCAAGGTTGAGGGACTGATTACCTCATTCTCCTCCTGTTCTTCACGATTCTCCTTTGTATGGACTGATGAAGTCACTGTGTGGCGAAACGTTTCCTCAATAAAAATACCCAAGAGTTGCACATGTGTCTAATTTATCAACGTGTCGGTTCTCTGAACCATTCATCTACAATAGGTCAAATGCCAGCAAGAGACAAGGTGAGAACCGTAGCGACCAGACTTGAACGTAAGCCTACCAAAGATGATTCACGAGTATACCACATCGCTTCACAACTTTGACAGACTTCCTTGTGATAGGCTGGTTGAACCTAGGTACTAGCATTACGATGTGGCCCCTGCTTGTAATACTCTTAGCACCTGGTTCGCTGGTCAGGAGGCTTGTCTGTATGAGTGTGTGACATACGCCGAATAGAATGTAATATACTCTTAGCATGCCACAGTTTCCAGCATCTTTTCCAGTACCTCATTCCAGGTATCTACCTCCACATCAACCATCACCAGAGACTTCACACTGGTGAGGTTTCTACCTTCTTGGACAGCAATATCAATGTGATGATGGTAATTCTTCTCCTCGAGTATCTTCCTTCATTCAGTCTTCTCTCTCCCGCACCATTCTCTCATCTCACTGCTTGTCACTTATCAAGATTGACTCCCAGCATCCCTCTTGTCTGACGACCTCTGTAGAATGTTCCATAGTCATCCTGGAGTCTACCCCACGTACTCTCGGCTCGTCACTCGTCTCATTTGACTCACATTCCCCAGCAGACAAGGATCCGAAGGATCCTATATTCTCCGATATTGATCCTCGGGGACTCAGGTTACCCCCTGCCCACCCCCTGTCTACCCTCCCTTCCTTCATACCTCCTCTCCCATCATCGTCTCCCTTACGCTCTTAAGAGGGATCCACTGGAGTGGACTTTTCTTGATCCGAGGGATTTATATTGTCCTTTGTGCCTGTCTTGAGATCAATTCTAATTGCCATCGCACGCTCCCTATTCCCCCTCCCCCTTCGCGATATACGAAGCGGGTTTAGCGCTTCCCAAAAACGTAACGATAATAATAATAATAATAATAATAATAATAATAATAATAATAATAATAATAATAATAATAATAATAATAATAATATAATAATAACAATAAAATAATACAAATAATAATAATAATAATGCTGGTGCCGGCTCTTGCAGTCAGTAGATTAGGTTGTATTGTGGCAGTGGTGAGTGTTTTGCTGCTGCCTGCCCAACCCTGTCTGTCGTCTTCTCAGACTGTGAGACAAGATTTTATCATTCCGAATCATTAAAGAATGAAGAGTCACAACGCTCTGGTTGGAACATTTCGCCCAACACCTGCAGTCTGGGCCAGGGCGAAACGTCATCAGTGTGAATCTTTTTGGGTGAGTTCTAAATCGTGGGGAAACGTCTCCAGAATAAAGATACCCAAATGTTGCATAAGTGTCTCAGTTATCAAGGTGTTGGTTTGCTAAACCGTTTGTTTACACTGTGAATCCTTGTTGGGTTGTCTTTCATTTACGTCTCACTGGGTGTGTATTCGCCTGAGTTGTACTCACCTTGTTGCGTCTTGAGTGTGTTGTGCTCTAGTTCTTGCACCCTCGGCCTTCATACTCGCGTTAACTGATGTGGTTAACTGGCTGGCCTTCCAGTCTCTCACATATGCTTTGGGAATAAATATGATAATGATATGCGATACCGACAAGTTGATAAGGAAGATATATGTGCGACAGTTAGGTATATTTAGTCCGAAACGTTTCGCCTGCACAGTAGGCTTCTTCAGTGGAGTACAGAGGTGGCAGTAGAAGCAGTAGATATGTCTTGGTTTTGAAGGTGGTCAGTCCCTCAGTCTTCAAGGATAATGAACTCATTACATCGTGTTTAAGTCTTTGCTGCTTCTGCTGCCTCCTCTGTACTCGACTGAAGAAACCCACTGTGTATGAGAAACGTTTCGGAATAAAGATACCTAACTGTTGCACATGTGTCTTGTTTATCATGCTTTGGGAATCCATGTATTGAGAGTCGGCCGCTGCTTCATCTCTCGCTAATGTATTCCATTTGTTCAGAAACCTCCCACTGAAGGAATTCTTTATGCCCTGGCTCATCTGAGCTTTTCGTTCCCAGTTGGGCAATCTCGTTCTCTTTCCTCCCAAACTCAAATTGTTTGTCGCTGTCAAGTTTGTTTATGTCTGTGAGTATCATGTAAGTTGGGATCATTTCTCCCCCTTGAGACTCCCGTCTTCCAGTGATGTAGCATCAAGTTTTCTCAGCCATTGTGACTTCTCTGGTAGTCCAGTCTTCTAGCGGTGTAAAATGTAGCTCTCTCTCAACCCGTCTTAGCAACCTCACAACCTTAATTCTGAAGAATTAGACACATGTGAAACATTTGGGTATCGTTACTTGTAGACGTCTACAAAGTGAAGATACCCAGGTTTTGCAAAGTTGTTTAATTCTTCGTCTTGTCGGTATTGTATACCATTCATATACAACCTAATTCTCACACCAGTCTTGAGCAAACCTGGAACTTGCCTAAGTTCCTCTCTTTTTAATTACGACGAAACTGATTTCTTCGTGTTGGACGCCAGGCACCTCAGCGCTGGTCTCACCTCATCAGGAGGTCACATTACTGAAGACACTTCCTGCATTTGTCAGCTTTGTCCCCATGTCTGGTACCAGTGTTGTTCTTGTTGTTGTTGTTGTTGTTGCGTCTTCAAGTGAAGAGTTTGTTGTGGTGTTCATCCCGACCTACCTAACCGTCCCTAGGTACTGCTCCTCTTTCTGATTGTGTGAGTTATCTCCCTCTCAATAAGCTACTTTTTCTTGGCTCTCTTACCTCTTGATCTCTCCCTCATTGCATTGAGGTTGAACTCCAGCAGCCACTTTATTGAACCTAAAGAAGAGTAAGATGTAAAAAGGAGAAGAGGAAGACAAAATGGAAGAGAAAGAAGAAAAAGAAAAAACAGTTGACATAATGACAAAGAATAACAGAAGAGAAAAATAGATGAAAAACTGTATGCTGGACTCCCTGGCACACGAGATGCTGAGGTTGCCATGGTAACATCTCCCTTCCTTCTCTCCATCTTTCTCTCCTTCATGGTATTTTCTCCTCTGTCACTCCCTCCCCCTTTCGATCTGGGTTTCTCTCTCTCTCTCTCTCTCTCTCTCTCTCTCTCTCTCTCTCTCTCTCTCTCTCTCTCTCTCTCTCTCTCTCTCTCTCTCTCTCTCTCTCTCTCTCTCTCTCTCTCCCTCTCTCTTACTCCTTCCCTATCATATTCTATATTTTTCTCCTCTCACTCTCTCTCTCTCCATCTTCCTCTCCCTACCTAAAGTATACCAGTTCATGACCAGGCCTTGTGGTGGACCAGGACCTGATCAACCAAGCTGTTACTGCTGGCCGCACGCGATCCACGGTAGGAAGCACATCCCGGGTGGTCAGGTACTGACTTTAGGTATCTGTCCCATTTTACTTTCCCTTCTATTTTCTTCTCTCCCTTCCATACTCTTTTACCTTCCATCTTCCTTTCTCTCCCTTCCTCCCTTCCATGTCATCCCTCCCATCTCCTTCTCCTTCTCTCTTGCCTCATCTGTCTTCCTTTCTTCTCCCTACATCTTCTTCCCTCCCTAAACTCTCTCTAACTGCTACACTTAACGTAATTGAAATGCAGATTTATTCTTGTATTGCTAGAGTTTGGGAGCCCCGACAGTGTGTACACTGACCTGTGTGTACACTGAGTTGTGTGTACACTGAGCTGTGTGTACACTGACCTGTGTGTACGTCAAGTGTGTACACAGTAACTTGTGTACATTCTCGCTGCATATATTATATAATTAATAAGACATAAAAAAGTGTATATTTATGTATAGACACTTGCACACAAGCGGGGCCATGAGCTGTGACGTGACCCCTGCAACTACATATAGGTGAGTGCACTACCTGCCAGCGGAGACGCTGGAAAACTAGCTGGGACTCCACCCTCCCACGAGTATATGAAGGTTTGTATATATAGGTGAGTGCGCACGCGCGTCCTCACACACACACACACACACACACACACACACACACACACACACACACACACACACACACACACACACACACACACACACACACACACACACACACACACACACACACAAAACACACACACACACACACACACACACACACACACACACACACACACACACAGACACACACACACACCCACACACACACACACACACACACACACCATAAATTGTTAATTAGTGATATAATTAGTGTGTGTGTAGGAGAGTTACAACACTGACACGATGATCATAGATACATGTATCTACCACCACCACCACCACAACCACCACCGCCACCGCCACCGCCACCACCATCACCACCACCACCACCACCACCAAAACCACCACCACCACCACCACCATCATCACTACCACCACCACTATTACCACCACCACCACCATCACCACCACCACCACCACCACCACCACCACCACAACCTCCACCACCACCACAACCACCACCGCCCCCACCCCCACCACCACACCCCCCACCACCAACACCACCAACACCACCCCCACCACCACCACCACCACCCCCACCACCACCACCACCACCACCACCACCACCACCACCACCACCACCGCCACCGCCACCAACACCACCGCCACCACCACCACCACCACCACCACCACCACCACCACCACCCCCACCACCCCCACCACCACCACCACCACCCCCACCACCACCACATCACACGCACTATCACACACATCAATATCACTAACATCACTACATCACTAAAATTAACATCACACACATCACTAGCACTAACATCACATACATCAATAACACTAACATCACTACATCACTAGCACTAACATCACACACATCAATAACACTAACATCACTACATCACTAGCACTAACATCACACACATCACTAGCACTAACATCACTAGCACTAACATCACACACATCACTAGCACTAACATCACACACATCACTAGCACTAACATCACTAGCACTAACATCACACACATCACTAGCACTAACATCACACACATAAATAGCACTAACATCACACACATCACTAGCACTAACATCACACACATCACTAGCACTAACATCACACACATCACTAGCACTAACATCACTAGCACTAACATCACACACATCACTAGCACTAACATCACACACATAAATAGCACTAACATCACACACATCACTAGCACTAACATCACACACATCACTAGCACTAACATCACACACATAAATAGCACTAACATCACACACATCACTAGCACTAACATCACACACATCACTAGCACTAACATCACACACATCACTAGCACTAACATAACACACATCAATAGCACTAACATCACTATCACTAACATCACACACATCAATAGCACTAACATCACTATCACTAACATCACACACATCACTAGCACTAACATCACACACATCACTAGCACTAACATCACACACATCACTAGCACTAACATCACACACATCAATAGCACTAACATCACTATCACTAGCATCACACACATCACTAGCACTAACATCACACACATCACTAGCACTAACATCACACACATCACTAGCACTAACATCACATACATCAATAGCACTAACATCACTACATCACTATCACTAACATCACATACATCACTAGCACTAACATCACACACATCACTAGCACTGACATCACACATATCACTATCACTAACATCACACACATCACTAGCACTAACATCACACACATCACTAGCACTAACATCACACACATCACTAGTACTAACATCACACACATCACTAGTACTAACATCACTACATCACTATCACTAACATCACTACATCACTATCACTAACATCACACACATCACTAGCACTAACATCACACACATCACTATCACTAACATCACTACATCACTATCACTAACATCACACACATCACTATCACTAACATCACACACATCACTATCACTAACATCACACACATCACTATCACTAACATCACTACATCACTATCACTAACATCACACACATCACTATCACTAACATCACACACATCACTAGCACTAACATCACACACATCACTAGCACTAACATCACACACATCACTATCACTAACATCACACACATCACTATCACTAACATCACACACATCACTATCACTAACATCACACACATCACTGTCACTAACATCACACACATCACTATCACTAACATCACACACATCACTAGCACTAACATCACACACATCACTATCACAAACATCACACACATCACTATCACTAACATCACACACATCACTATCACTAACATCACACACATCACTAGCACTAACATCACACACATCACTAGCACTAACATCACACACATCACTATCACTAACATCACACACATCACTAGCACTAACATCACTAGCACTAACATCACACACATCACTAGCACTAACATCACACACATCACTAGCACTAACATCACTACATCACTAGCACTAACATCACTACATCACTAGCACTAACATCACTACATCACTAGCACTAACATCACTACATCACTAGCACTAACATCACACACATCACTAGCACTAACATCACACACATCACTAGCACTAACATCACTACATCACTAGCACTAACATCACTACATCACTAGCACTAACATCACACACATCACTATCACTAACATCACTACATCACTATCACTAGCACTAACATCACACACATCACTATCACTAACATCACACACATCACTATCACTAACATCACACACATCACTATCACTAACATCACACACATCACTATCACTAACATCACACACATCACTATCACTAACATCACACACATCACTAGCACTAACATCACACACATCACTATCACTAACATCATACACATCACTAGCACTAACATCACACACATCACTATCACTAACATCACACACATCACTAGCACTAACATCACACACATCACTATCACTAACATCACTACATCACTATCACTAGCACTAACATCACACACATCACTATCACTAACATCACACACATCATTATCACTAACATCACACACATCACTATCACTAACATCACACACATCACTGGCACTAACATCACACACATCACTATCACTAACATCACACACATCACTATCACTAACATCACACACATCACTAGCACTAACATCACACACATCACTAGCACTAACATCACTAGCACTAACATCACACACATCACTATCACTAACATCACACACATCACTAGCACTAACATCACACACATCATTAGCACTAACATCACTACATCACTAGCACTAACATCACTACATCACTAGCACTAACATCACACACATCACTAGCACTAACATCACTACATCACTAGCACTAACATCACTACATCACTAGCACTAACATCACACACATCACTAGCACTAACATCACACACATCACTAGCACTAACATCACACACATCACTAGCACTAACATCACTACATCAATAGTACTAACATCACTACATCACTAGCACTAACATCACTACATCACTAGCACTAACATCACACACATCACTAGCATTAACATTACACACATCAATAGCACTAACATCACTACATCACTAGCACTAACATCACACACATCACTAGCACTAACATAACTTATCACGGTAATTTTACCTATTAGTAATATATATATATATATATATATATATATATATATATATATATATATATATATATATATATATATATATATATATATATATATATATATATATATATATATATATATATATATATATATATATATATATATATATATATATATATATATATATATATATATATATATATATATATATATATATATATTAAAATTTAGAGTATTGTATGTTTTTTCTATTATTCAGGGTTTTTCATCAAATTACAAATAACCTTGCAGCTGTTTTCGAAGGGACACTGTGGAGGTAATGGAAGAGGATTGCCAAATAGAAAGGAAGGACTCACCACCTCGTCTTCACATCTCTACTGCTTCTCTTGCCTTCTCTTTACTCGACTGAAGAAGCCTAGGTGAAATTTACCTAACTGTTGCACATGTGTCTTGGTTATGAGAAAGGAAGGAGCATATAGAAGACCTGGGATTAATAATGCTAGCTTACATTTCGTTAAAAGAATACAATAAGGCAAATGACAAAATGGATAATGAATACTTTCATATATAGTGCACGGCAGTCGGTAATTTTGCTAATTTTACATAAATAGGTGTAGTGATAAGGGGAGAGTAAGCCAATAGATATTCTACTTTCTGACTGATAGAACATTAAGAGTAACAGTAAACAGAACGAAATCCAGCATTAGCGAAGTCTAAAGCTCAGTACCCTAAGACATGGTCTTGGCGCCTCTGCTGTTTCTCATCATCGCAGCATAGATAAAAACGCTCCACCTTTGTATCATCATTCCCGGATGACAACACAATAAACATGAAACTCACTTTAGTAGAAGAAACGAGAAAAAATGGAAGAAGATGTAAACACAGTCTTGCAGTGGACACGTTCAATGTTGATAATTTCCAGCTGCTTAGATATGACCATTTAAGTGAATAATTAGTAAGCCAGTTATTGGGATAGAACAATGGTTCTCAGCCTTTTTTGCCCTATTCATCCTGTTCACTATATGTCAGACTGTCATGCCCCTTCCCAAGAGTCTCTGACTCAAAAGCTACATTCCAAATTATATGTATATAATACTGAATATCTGTTATTTTTTTCTGTATTGGTACATATACATTTACTTGGATATTTTTTCATAGTTGAGTTTTACAAATTTAATAACAGTAGAAAATGTTGATGGTTTTAAAATCTGAAAAATAATTATTTTTTTATGTTCATAAGTAATTACTTAACTGAGTAAAGTTACTGAAGCAAAAAGTTCAATAGAATGCCAGGGTGATAGGTAGGACACATAGGCAACATTTAGGCAACTTTATTCCGAAACGTTTCGCCTACACAGTAGGCTTCTTCAGTCTAGTACAGAAAGTAGGCAGGAGCAGTAGAAATGTGAAGACGATGTAATCAGTCCATCACCCTTGAAGTCGTAGATTTGAGGTTGTCAGTCCCTCAGCCTGGAGAAGTTCTGTTCCAAAGTCTGGAACTGAAGATCAAGCGACAGTGCGGAGACTTAAATACTGTCGGAAGGAGAGGTGCAGAGTAGTAGTAGTGAGAATGTAGCCACTGAGAGGTCACGTCCCTCTCAGATCAAACAATTCTTGCTTGAAAAAGTTGTCCAAGGTCTTTTCTCTTCTGTACCAATATGCCATTGTGTTGCAGTGTCTGACAGAGTGAATATCAAAATGGTATACAACCTGTCGGTATTGTATACCATTTTGATATTCACTTCAGAATGCCAGGGTATTGTAATTCATTTTATTCTGATGAAGATTACAGTCAGTGAGAAACCTGTGACTGTTTTTTCTTCGCCGGTTCTTTGTTACGCAGAGAAGTCTTTGAAGGTTACAACGCAGCTCAGTTTTAACCACCAATCTACTTCGTTGCTTCGTTTCCATTTTCAACTGAGTTAAAAAGCCTGACTCACAAAGATATGTCGACACGAACAGAAGCAATGTGTGGATAACTCTTTCTGTCACTTTTGGGTAGGAATCGCACATCAAGGGCCAAAGTTCTGTGATTGATTTCCCATGGAACACATCTCTTGCTTCTAAATCAGTCTTCACCTCCAGAAATTCATCTTGACAAAATTTCATTTTTTGCAAATTTTAGAAACACTTGGTCTTCACCACTAGCAACAACAATTGATGACAGTTTCTCAAACATTGCAACATTCTTGATCTTGATCTTCCAGGTTTTCCAGCTTGATCATGACAGCTTGAGAGGAATCCATGAATTTTATGATGTTTACATTCCTTCCATCTGAAGGTTCAGTTTTTTCACCTGCTCAAAAATGTCAACCAAACTCTTCATCATCCAGCCAGGCAAAAAAATCCATCTTACCCTGAACTTCAAAAAATAATTTAAGCTCATTTCTAAGCTCCAATACTCGCTCACTTACATTTCCTCCTGAAAACCATCGAACATTTGTATGGAAAAGAAGCAAATGATGGCCAGCATACATGTCAATATATAAATGCTTGAAAAGTCGTGAGTTGAGAGTTCCTCTTTTGACAAAATTTACGATTTGAATTGTCTGATCCAAAACTTTCTGTAGTGGAGCTGGAAGTGTTTGTGAGGGCAGTGTCTGATGATGGATCATACAGTGAATGCCTTTTACTTTTGAGTTGGATTTTTCATACAAACTTGAAATCCAGATTTTGTCCTCAACACAGCTGGTGCGCCACCTGTACAGCACCGCACCACCTGCACCGCACCACCTGTACAGCACCGCACCACCTGTACAGCACCACACGCAGAAGACTCTCTAATTCAAAGAAAGATGAAGCCTTTTTGAAAATTTCTGAGTCCTTGGTAGTTGTTTCAAGAGGAGAACAAAAGAGAAACTCCTCTTTAAATAAACCTAACTAAACATATCTTGCTAGCACCAATAACTGGGAACATCATGACGCATCAATGGCCATGTAGCTGATCCTCCTCTGAACGGTACTGTTGGACAGTGAAACTGCTCCAAGCTTTTTCTTTAATAGATTTCACTACACAATTTTCACCATCTTGAGGGCGCAAAGTTTTCAAAGTTTGCCTAATTGTATGGTTATTTCCTTTTTGCTGTCTCCAGTGCTGCCACATAAGAAGCTTCGATAACCTTTTGGTTCATCAACAAAGTTGAAGCAAATGTTGCTTCAACTTTGTTGGTTTCATACAATCATTTAGCAAAGTTTTGCTGCAAATAACGCATTAATGATTTTCTTCTCCATTGATGATCATACATGTGAAACCATATTGAATATATGAATCATCGTGATGGGCTCCAAATTCTGTGAATAAAAAACAAGAATAAGTCAGATAAAAGTTAAATATATTTATTTTTAATTTAATCTGACATTCAATAAACTTCATTGAATGTGACAGATTAAATTAAAAACAAATTACAATTCTACAGATTGTACAAAAATCTACAGGACGTCAAACTTTGTTGAGTAGTGGTCCCAATTTCCCCCTGAAACACCCTAAAATTCCCCCCTGGTTGAGAACCCCTGAGATAGATTAAACAAACCTTCTCCCCTCCCCTTCCCAAAGTGATGCTCGCTGTGTAAGTGTGCAGTTACTCTTTAATATTAACCTTTCAGTCATTAATTCCAGAGATGCACCGCAGGGACAACAATGCTAATACTGAGAGAGATGAAGTTTACACACTGGAAATAAAGTGATGGACCATTATACAGATTAAAATATCAACTTACAGTTGTGTGGGAAGCCAGTAACAGTTCCAGCTGATTGAAGAACTCACATCCCTAATATGGAACAAAGAACCCAGTCTCCAGTAGTAGTTCACGGCTCCAGTTCCACGGGACGATTCCAGTCCATCCTTCCCTTCGCCGAGATATAGAGCTTCTTGCCTAGCCGAAGCTCTTACCGGGTCGCCTCATGGAAAAGACCGAAGTCGGGACCATCCCACCGAACCACTTCCAAGTCGAAGCTCTTTTCCAAGTCGTCTGTAGTCACCCTTGTAAAGGCCATGGGAACCACGTGCTTGCTCATTGAGGAGAGAATGTCGTCCCACTAGCGGGAAGTTAAGAAACTAACACTCCCTGACCCTCGTTACTCCCTTACCCTCATTACTCCCTGCCCCTCGTTACTCCCTGACCCTCATTACTCCCTGACCCTCGTTACTTCCTGACCCTCGTTACTCCCTGACCCTCATTACTCCCTGACCCTCGTTGCTTCCTGACCCTCGTTACTCCCTGACCCTCATTACTCCCTGATTCTCGTTACTCCCTGACCCTCGTTACTCCCTGACCCTCGTTACTCCCTGACTCGTTACTCCCTGACCCTCATTACTCCCCGACTCTCGTTACTCCCTGACCCTCGTTACTCCCTGACCCTCGTTACTCCCTGACACTCGTTACTCCCTGACCCTCGTTACTCCCTGACCCTCGTTACTCCCTGACCCTCGTTACTCCCTGACCCTCGTTACTCCCTGACCCTCGTTACTCCCTGACCCTCGTTACTCCCTGACACTCGTTACTCCCTGACCCTCGTTACTCCCTGACCCTCGTTACTCCCTGACCCTCGTTACTCCCTGACTCGTTACTCCCTGACCCTTATTACTCCCTGACTCTCGTTACTCCCTGACCCTCGTTACTCCCTGACCCTCGTTACTCCCTGACCCTCATTACTCCCTGACTCTCGTTACTCCCTGACCCTCGTTACTCCCTGACCCTCGTTACTCCCTGACCCTCGTTACTCCCTGACCCTCGTTACTCCCTGACCCTCGTTACTACCTGACCCTCGTGACTCCCTGACTCGTTACTCCCTGACCCTCGTTACTCCCTGACCCTCGTTACTCCCTGACCCTCGTTACTCCCTGACCCTCGTTACTCCCTGACCCTCGTTACTCCCTGACCCTCATTACTCCCTGACTCTCGTTACTCCCTGACCCTCGTTACTCCCTTACCCTCATTACTCCGTGCCCCTCGTTACTCCCTGACCCTCATTACTCCCTGACCCTCGTTACTTCCTGACCCTCGTTACTCCCTGACCCTCATTACTCCCTGACCCTCGTTGCTTCCTGACCCTCGTTACTCCCTGACCCTCATTACTCCCTGACCCTCGTTACTCCCTGACCCTCGTTACTCCCTGACACTCGTTACTCCCTGACCCTCGTTACTCCCTGACCCTCGTTACTCCCTGACCCTCGTTACTCCCTGGCCCTCGTTACTCCCTGACCCTCGTTACTCCCTGACCCTCGTTACTCCCTGACACTCGTTACTCCCTGACCCTCGTTACTCCCTGACCCTCGTTACTCCCTGACCCTCGTTACTCCCTGACTCGTTACTCCCTGACCCTTATTACTCCCTGACTCTCGTTACTCCCTGACCCTCGTTACTCCCTGACCCTCGTTACTCCCTGACCCTCATTACTCCCTGACTCTCGTTACTCCCTGACCCTCGTTACTCCCTGACCCTCGTTACTCCCTGACCCTCGTTACTCCCTGACCCTCGTTTCTCCCTGACCCTCGTTACTCCCTGACCCTCATTACTCCCTGACTCTCGTTACTCCCTGACCTTCGTTACTCCCTGACCCTCGTTACTCCCTGACCCTCATTACTCCCTGACCCTCGTTACTCCCTGACCCTCGTTACTCCCTGACCCTCGTTACTCCCTGACCCTCGTTACTCCCTGACCCACGTTACTCCCTGACCCTCGTTACTCCCTGACCCTCGTTACTCCCTGACCCTCGTTACTCCCTGACCCTCATTACTCCCTGACTCTCGTTACTCCCTGACCCTCGTTACTCCCTGACCCTCGTTACTCCCTGACCCTCATTACTCCCTGACCCTCGTTACTCCCTGACCCTCGTTACTCCCTGACTCGTTACTCCCTGACCCTCATTACTCCCTGACTCTCGTTACTCCCTGACCCTCGTTACTCCCTGACCTTCGTTACTCCCTGACCCTCGTTACTCCCTGACCCTCGTTACTCCCTGACCCTCGTTACTCCCTGACCCTCGTTACTCCCTGACCCTCGTTACTCCCTGACCCTCGTTACTCCCTGACCCTCGTTACTCCCTGACCCTCGTTACTCACAAATATGAAATTAGAGACCTAATCTCCAGCTCTCACAGATAAACAGGCAGACACATACAAACAGGCAGACACAAACAGGCAGACACATACAAACAGGCAGACACAAACAGGCAGACACATACAAACAGGCAGACACAAACAGGCAGACACAAACAGGCAGACACATACAAACAGGCAGACACAAACAGGCAGACACAAACAGGCAGACACATACAAACAGGCAGACACAAACAGGCAGACACATACAAACAGGCAGACACAAACAGGCAGACACATACAAACAGGCAGACACAAACAGGCAGACACAAACAGGCAGATACAAACAGGCAGACACAAACAGGCAGACACATACAGGCAGACACAAACAGGCAGACACAAACAGGCAGACACATACAGGCACACACAAACAGGCAGACACAAACAGGCAGACACATACAAACAGGCAGACACAAACAGGCAGACACATACAGGCAGACACAAACAGGCAGACACAAACAGGCAGACACATACAAACAGGCAGACACAAACAGGCAGACACATACAGGCAGACACAAACAGGCAGACACAAACAGGCAGACACATACAAACAGGCAGACACAAACAGGCAGACACATACAAACAGGCAGACACAAACAGGCAGACACAAACAGGCAGACACAAACAGGCAGACACATACAAACAGGCAGACACAAACAGGCAGACACAAACAGGCAGACACAAACAGGCAGACACATACAGGCACACACAAACAGGCAGACACAAACAGGCATACACATACAGGCAGACACAAACAGGCAGACACAAACAGGCAGACACATACAGGCACACACAAACAGGCACACACAAACAGGCAGACACATACAAACAGGCAGACACAAACAGGCAGACACATACAGGCAGACACAAACAGGCAGACACAAACAGGCAGACACATACAAACAGGCAGACACAAACAGGCAGACACATACAGGCAGACACAAACAGGCAGACACAAACAGGCAGACACATACAAACAGGCAGACACAAACAGGCAGACACATACAAACAGGCAGACACAAACAGGCAGACACAAACAGGCAGATACAAACAGGCAGACACAAACAGGCAGACACATACAGGCAGACACAAACAGGCAGACACAAACAGGCAGACACATACAGGCACACACAAACAGGCAGACACAAACAGGCAGACACA
Organism: Cherax quadricarinatus; assembly: GCF_038502225.1. Classification (NCBI taxonomy): domain Eukaryota; kingdom Metazoa; phylum Arthropoda; class Malacostraca; order Decapoda; family Parastacidae; genus Cherax; species Cherax quadricarinatus. The sequence continues at coordinate 13,543,618 of NC_091292.1, read as the reverse complement.
TACAAACAGGCAGACACAAACAGGCAGACACATACAGGCAGACACAAACAGGCAGACACAAACAGGCAGACACATACAAACAGGCAGACACAAACAGGCAGACACATACAGGCAGACACAAACAGGCAGACACAAACAGGCAGACACATACAAACAGGCAGACACAAACAGGCAGACACATACAAACAGGCAGACACAAACAGGCAGACACAAACAGGCAGACACAAACAGGCAGACACATACAAACAGGCAGACACAAACAGGCAGACACAAACAGGCAGACACAAACAGGCAGACACAAACAGGCAGACACATACAAACAGGCAGACACATACAGGCAGACACAAACAGGCAGACACAAACAGGCAGACACATACAAACAGGCAGACACAAACAGGCAGACACATACAAACAGGCAGACACAAACAGGCAGACACAAACAGGCAGACACATACAAACAGGCAGACACAAACAGGCAGACACAAACAGGCAGACACAAACAGGCAGACACATACAAACAGGCAGACACATACAGGCAGACACAAACAGGCAGACACAAACAGGCAGACACATACAAACAGGCAGACACAAACAGGCAGACACATACAAACAGGCAGACACAAACAGGCAGACACAAACAGGCAGACACAAACAGGCAGACACATACAAACAGGCAGACACAAACAGGCAGACACAAACAGGCAGACACAAACAGGCAGACACAAACAGGCAGACACATACAGGCAGACACAAACAGGCAGACACAAACAGGCAGACACAAACAGGCAGACACAAACAGGCAGACACAAGCAGGCAGACACAAACAGGCAGACACAAGCAGGCAGACACATACAAACAGGCAGACACAAACAGGCAGACACAAACAGGCAGACACAAACAGGCAGACACAAACAGGCAGACACAAACAGGCAGACACAAGCAGGCAGACACAAGCAGGCAGACACAAACAGGCAGACACAAACAGGCAGACACAAACAGGCAGACACATACAGGCAGACACAAGCAGGCAGACACAAGCAGGCAGACACAAACAGGCAGACACAAACAGGCAGACACAAACAGGCAGACACAAGCAGGCAGACACATACAAACAGGCAGACACAAACAGGCAGACACAAGCAGGCAGACACATACAAACAGGCAGACACAAACAGGCAGACACAAACAGGCAGACACAAACAGGCAGACACAAACAGGCAGACACAAACAGGCAGACACAAGCAGGCAGACACAAGCAGGCAGACACAAACAGGCAGACACAAACAGGCAGACACAAACAGGCAGACACAAACAGGCAGACACAAGCAGGCAGACACAAGCAGGCAGACACAAACAGGCAGACACAAACAGGCAGACACAAACAGGCAGACACAAGCAGGCAGACACATACAAACAGGCAGACACAAACAGGCAGACACACAGAAAAAAGACAAAGAATCAAACAAGATAAAACAGAAATAGACACATAAATACATAGACATAGAAAAAGAAAAGGAAAGAGATAAAACTTTAGCTTCTAAAAGAATTTCTCTGACTCATATCTGACATTTCTTTGAAACTATAATCCAGGATTTAAGACAAGATTTATATATATAAATTTTTCACCACCTCTTAAAAGTATTGGTGTAGACGACGGTGGGAGAGGAAGACAAGTAGAGGCCAGGGGAGAGCCAGGAGGGAGGGAGAGAGAGAGAGAGAGAGAGAGTGAGAGAGAGAGAGAGAGAGAGAGAGAGAGAGAGAAGTAAGTGGAATAGGGATGATTATATATTAAGAATTTTGTGAAAGGAAGAATCTAGTACGACAGCGATAATAAACATTATTATTATTATTACTTAGTATTATTATTATTATTAGTAGTAGTAGTAGTAGTAGTAGTAGTAACAGCGCTATATGACCCTGGTGGGTTTAGCGCTTAATTATGATTGTAATAACTAATAATTTCATTATTACACAATAGCAGTATTAATATTACATTCACCGGAGGAGCGCTAAACCTAAAGGAGCCATACAGCACTAGGGAAGTGGAAAGCAGTTATATTCGACCGGTTGGCCAGACGAGAATGGCATTCTACACTATAACAATCTTTGAAAGAGCTTTTAAGAAACAAGATCACAAACTACAGGGAATCACAAAATTGGTACAACCCGGGTCAGCATGAGAGCAGGTCGCTCCTGTCCCTCGCAAACACTGCACCATTATGACATGTACAACCCGGGTCAGCATGAGAGCAGGTCGCTCCTGTCCCTCGCAAACACTGCACC
>NC_091292.1:13533835-13536335 GCF_038502225.1 Cherax quadricarinatus | reverse complement strand
ACTCTAGTGTGTGGGACACCCTCATTCACTCTAGCGTGTGGGACACCCTCATTCACTCTAGTGTGTGGGACACCCTCATTCACTCTAGCGTGTGGGACACCCTCATTCACTCTAGTGTGTGGGACACCCTCATTCACTCTAGTGTGTGGGACACCCTCATTCACTCTAGTGTGTGGGACACCCTCATTCACTCTAGCGTGTGGGACACCCTCATTCACTCTAGCGTGTGGGACACCCTCATTCACTCTAGCGTGTGGGACACCCTCATTCACTCTAGTGTGGGTGACACCCTCATTCACTCTAGTGTGTGGGACACCCTCATTCACTCTAGTGTGGGTGACACCCTCATTCACTCTAGTGTGTGGGACACCCTCATTCACTCTAGTGTGTGGGACACCCTCATTCACTCTAGTGTGGGTGACACCCTCATTCACTCTAGTGTGTGGGACACCCTCATTCACTCTAGTGTGGGTGACACCCTCATTCACTCTAGCGTGTGGGACACCCTCATTCACTCTAGTGTGGGTGACACCCTCATTCACTCTAGTGTGTGGGACACCCTCATTCACTCTAGTGTGGGTGACACCCTCATTCACTCTAGTGTGTGGGACACCCTCATTCACTCTAGCGTGTGGGACACCCTCATTCACTCTAGTGTGGGTGACACCCTCATTCACTCTAGTGTGTGGGACACCCTCATTCACTCTAGTGTGGGTGACACCCTCATTCACTCTAGTGTGTGGGACACCCTCATTCACTCTAGTGTGGGTGACACCCTCATTCACTCTAGCGTGTGGGACACCCTCATTCACTCTAGTGTGGGTGACACCCTCATTCACTCTAGTGTGTGGGACACCCTCATTCACTCTAGTGTGTGGGACACCCTCATTCACTCTAGTGTGGGTGACACCCTCATTCACTCTAGTGTGTGGGACACCCTCATTCACTCTAGTGTGGGTGACACCCTCATTCACTCTAGTGTGTGGGACACCCTCATTCACTCTAGTGTGGGTGACACCCTCATTCACTCTAGCGTGTGGGACACCCTCATTCACTCTAGTGTGGGTGACACCCTCATTCACTCTAGTGTGTGGGACACCCTCATTCACTCTAGTGTGTGGGACACCCTCATTCACTCTAGTGTGGGTGACACCCTCATTCACTCTAGTGTGTGGGACACCCTCATTCAGTCTAGTGTGGGTGACACCCTCATTCACTCTAGTGTGTGGGACACCCTCATTCACTCTAGTGTGGGTGACACCCTCATTCACTCTAGCGTGTGGGACACCCTCATTCACTCTAGTGTGGGTGACACCCTCATTCACTCTAGTGTGTGGGACACCCTCATTCACTCTAGTGTGTGGGACACCCTCATTCACTCTAGTGTGGGTGACACCCTCATTCACTCTAGTGTGTGGGACACCCTCATTCACTCTAGTGTGGGTGACACCCTCATTCACTCTAGTGTGTGGGACACCCTCATTCACTCTAGTGTGGGTGACACCCTCATTCACTCTAGCGTGTGGGACACCCTCATTCACTCTAGTGTGGGTGACACCCTCATTCACTCTAGTGTGTGGGACACCCTCATTCACTCTAGTGTGGGTGACACCCTCATTCACTCTAGTGTGGGTGACACCCTCATTCACTCTAGTGTGTGGGACACCCTCATTCACTCTAGTGTGGGTGACACCCTCATTCACTCTAGTGTGTGGGACACCCTCATTCACTCTAGTGTGGGTGACACCCTCATTCACTCTAGCGTGTGGGACACCCTCATTCACTCTAGTGTGGGTGACACCCTCATTCACTCTAGTGTGTGGGACACCCTCATTCACTCTAGTGTGGGTGACACCCTCATTCACTCTAGCGTGTGGGACACCCTCATTCACTCTAGTGTGTGGGACACCCTCATTCACTCTAGTGTGGGTGACACCCTCATTCACTCTAGTGTGTGGGACACCATCATTTACTCTAGTGTGTGGGACACCCTCATTCACTCTATTGTGGGTGACACCCTCATTCACTCTAGTGTGTGGGACACCCTCATTTACTCTAGTGTGGGGGACACCCTCATTCACTCTAGTGTGTGGGACACCCTCATTTACTCTAGTGTGGGTGACACCCTCATTCACTCTAGTGTGTGGGACACCCTCATTCACTCTAGTGTGGGTGACACCCTCATTCACTCTAGTGTGTGGGACACCCTCATTCACTCTAGTGTGGGTGACACCCTCATTCACTCTAGTGTGTGGGACACCCTCATTCACTCTAGTGTGGGTGACACCCTCATTCACTCTAGTGTGGGTGACACCCTCATTCACTCTAGTGTGTGGGACACCCTCATTCACTCTAGTGTGGGTGACACCCTCATTCACTCTAGTGTGGGTGACACCCTCATTCACTCTAGTGTGGGTGACACCCTCATTCACTCTAGTGTGGGTGACACCCTCATTCACTCTAGTGTGGGTGACACCCTCATTCACTCTAGTGTGGGGGA
>NC_091292.1:13523835-13528835 GCF_038502225.1 Cherax quadricarinatus | reverse complement strand
CCAGAATACCCTCCAGGTAAACAGCCTGGTTGATCAAGCACCTGATGAAGATACTTGTCCTGTCACCCCTCTTGAGCTAAGGGAAATAGCCTTCTTCAATACTTCTTCACTTTCCCTACTTTCTTAAGATGCTTTTTCAGATGTGGGTTCCATAATGGTGCTGCGTACTCCAAGGTGGACCTGACGTATGTTGTGTAAAGCGCCTGGAATGACTCATTGTTGAGATTCCTGAAGAGTCCTCTTAGATTTGCCAGACGAGAATTGGCTGCAGAGGCTATTCAACAGATGTGAACCTCTGGCGTGTGTATACTTACCTAGTTGTGGTTGTAGGGGTCGACTCACAGCTCCTGGCCCCGCCTCTTCACTGGTCGCTACTAGGTCACTCTTCCTTCTCCATGAGCTTTATCATACCTCTTATTAAAGCTATGTATGGATCCTGCCTCCACTACATCACTTCCCAGACTATTCCACTTCCTGACATCCCTGTGATTCATTGATTCATTTGAGTCTTCAACTTCCAACTGTGTCCGCTTGTTGCTGTGTCCAATCTCTGGAACATCCTGTCTCTGTCCACCTTGTTAATTCCTCTCAATATTTTATATGTCGTTATCATATTTCCCCTAGCTCTCCTGTCCTCCAGTGTCGTCAGGTCGATTTCCCTTAACCTCTCCTCGTAGGACATGCCCCTTTCCTCTGGGACTAGTCCTGTTGCAAATCTTTGCACTTTCTCTAATTTCCTTACATGCTTGGCTAGGTGTGGGTTCCCAACTGGTGCTCCATACTCCAATATAGGCCTGACATACACGGTGTACAGGGTCCTGAACGATTCCTTATTGAGATGTCGAAATGCTGATGAGGAAAGGTTGTGTGAGGAGGGGTCTGCGTGGGATGTGTGGGGAGAGTGTGTAATGAGAGTTGCGTCTATGGGGTGAGGAGTCTGTGGCGTGTGATGAGGAAGGGTTGTGTGGAGTGGGGTGGGGAGGGATGTGTGTATGTAGGGTGTGGGGAGAAGGGTTGTGTGGAGTGTGTAGGGAGGGGTGTGTGTGGGGGGTGTAGGGAGGGGTGTGTTTGTGGGGGTGTAGGAGGGGTGTGTGTTTGGGGGGTGTAGGGAGGGGTGTGTGTGGGGGGTGTAGGGAGGGGTGTGTTTGTGGGGGTGTAGGGAGGGGTGTGTTTGTGGGGGTGTAGGGAGGGATGTGTGTGTGGGGTGAATAGGGAGAGGCGTGTGTGTGTGGGGGGGTGTATTAAGGGGTATCTTGGAAGAGATGTGTGGGGAGAGGTGTGTGGAAGATTGCTTCACCTATACATCTTACACTCGCCAGCCAGTAAGTTCCACTTGGCCAGCATCTAGCGCTTACATACATGGCAACACAGGTAGTTAGCTCATATACACCAACGCTGCATACTAATACACGATTTTCCCTGCTCCGGAGCCTCAGCTGGTGCTGCTGCCTCCACCTGCCTCCACCTGCTGGCCCGAACCTCCAACACATATTCCTTCTCATCACATTTCTCCCTCAAACAAATAAGACTATTTCTCATCCAGTGTAATCAGTTTCATATGTCCAGATTTGCTTATATTTAGAGAAGCAACGAAATCTGTTTTCCATGTGATTGCGTCTGTTCAAATTCCTCTCTCACACAAAAAATCTTTCATTCATTTTTATAATTTGGCTTTTGTTTCTATATTCTTTTTTCTAGTTTAAAGATCAGTCTTGCACGTGGAAGCCTTTTTTTTTTTTGTCCATTTCAAACAAATGCATTTTGTTTGTTCATGTTGTTACCGTATTATCATTGTCTTCTGCATTTCACTTCCTCTTTCAAGTCATCAGCTTACTTACCGTCCTTTATTCTTCGTGTGTTGTCTTTCAGGTTGTCCTGTACTTGGTCCATTAATAGATTTCCTTCGAATTTCTTCGCATCTGCTATTTTGTAGATATTTTTTTTTTTTGTATTTGGGTTTGGTTATTTTCCTTTGTAGATTCTTGTAGTCTGGTAACTTTCCGAGGTCCGCCAGTTTGCTCATGGACCAGTCGATTTTTTCCCCCTAGAAGTCTTTTTTGTTTTTCCTACGAAGAGAAGTCACAGTGGTATTACCTTCCCTCTTACATTCTTATCCTTAAAAAAAATGCATTTTTAGTTTCAATTAGGTGTATTATTTCTTTTATAATTCCTGCTGTTTTTATTATCTTCTGTTTTCGTTTTTTTTCCCCTCCTATCAGATTCCTCGCTTACAGTTAAGCCAAATATCATGAGAGTTCTGTCACCGAGATGTTCTTATAGCCTTATTTTGTAAGTCTCCTTTTCTCTTTCTTTGTCTATCTCTCTCTCTCTCTCTCTCTCTCTCTCTCTCTCTCTCTCTCTCTCTCTCTCTCTCTCTCTCTCTCTCTCTCTCTCTCTCTCTCTCTCTCTCTCTCTCTCTCTCTTCTCTCTCTCTCTCTCTCTCTCTCTCTCTCTCTCTCTCTCTCTCTCTCTCTCTCTCTCTCTCTCTCTCTCTCTCTCTCTCTCTCTCTCTCTCTCTCTCTCTCTCTCTCTCTCTCTCTCTCTCTCTCTCTCTCTCTCTCTCTCTCTCTCTCTCTCTCTCTCTCTCTCTCTGTCTGTGCCGTAGATTCCTTCATCTCTTAACCCTCATCATCATCTATTTTTCTCTACATATTCTCTTTACATCTTTATTTACCTCCTCCGTTTCTCTTCCGCTGCCTCTCTCCTATGCTCCCTGGTTCTCTCCTCCTTCACAGTTATCCTAGTCTTCACTTTTTATTTAATATTTGTGTGTGGGGGGGGAGGTCATTCAAGCTGCCTGCCCTGGACACAGTCCTTACTATATATAGCTTTATTGACCTAACAAAATATGCTGACCTTACAAACTGTTCTTCTTGTGCATAATCCTTGTATCTTTATTTTGTTCTTCCTTATACCTGACACTCATACACTGCTCCTTTCCTGTTCTTCCTTATACCTGACACTCATACACTGCTCCTTTCCTGTTCTTCCTTATACCTGACACTCATACACTGCTCCTTTCCTGTTCTTCCTTATACCTGACACTCATACACTGCTCCTTTCCTGTTCTTCCTTATACCTGACACACATACACTGCTCCTTTCCTGTTCTTCCTAATACCTGACACTCATACACTGCTCCTTTCCTGTTCTTCCTTATACCTGACACTCATACACTGCTCCTTTCCTGTTCTTCCTAATACCTGACACTCATACACTGCTCCTTTCCTGTTCTTCCTTATACCTGACACACATACACTGCTCCTTTCCTGTTCTTCCTAATCCACCTGATACACTGCACTCTCCTTTCCTGTTCTTCCTTATACCTGACACACATACACTGCTCCTTTCCTGTTCTTCCTAATACCTGACACTCATACACTGCTCCTTTCCTGTTCTTCCTTATACCTGACACACATACACTGCTCCTTTCCTGTCCTTCCTAATACCTGACACACATACACTGCTCCTTTCCTGTTCTTCCTAATACCTGACACACATACACTGCTCCTTTCCTGTTCTTCCTAATACCTGACACTCATACACTGCTCCTTTCCTGTTCTTCCTTATACCTGACACACATACACTGCTCCTTTCCTGTTCTTCCTAATACCTGACACTCATACACTGCTCCTTTCCTGTTCTTCCTTATACCTGACACTCATACACTGCTCCTTTCCTGTTCTTCCTAATACCTGACACTCATACACTGCTCCTTTCCTGTTCTTCCTAATACCTGACACTCATACACTGCTCCTTTCCTGTTCTTCCTTATACCTGACACTCATACACTGCTCCTTTCCTGTTCTTCCTTATACCTGACACTCATACACTGATCCTTTCCTGTTCTTCCTTATACCTGACACACATACACTGCTCCTTTCCTGTTCTTCCTAATACCTGACACTCATGCACTGCTCCCTTTCCTGTTCTTCCCTTATACCTGACACTCATACACTGCTCCTTCCTGTTCTTCCTAATACCTGACACTCATACACCTGCTCCTTTCCTGTTCTTCCTAATACCTGACACTCATACACCTGCTCCTTTCCTGTTCTTCCTTATACCTGACATCATACACTGCTCCTTTCCTGTTCTTCCTTATACCCTGACACTCCATACACTGATCCTTTCCCTGTTCTTCCTTATACCTGACACACATACACTGCTCCTTTCCTGTTCTTCCCTTATACCCTGACACTCATACACTGCTCCTTTCCTGTTCTTCCTTATACCTGACACTCATACACTGCTCATTTCCTGTTCTTCCTTATACCGACACTCCATACACTGCTCCTTTCCTGTTCTTCCTTATACCTGACACTCATACACTGCTCCTTTCCTGTTCTTCCTTATACCTGACACTCATACACTGCTCCTTTCCTGTTCTTCCTTATACCTGACACTCATACACTGCTCCTTTCCTGTTCTTCCTTATACCTGACACTCATACACTGCTCCTTTCCTGTTCTTCCTAATACCTGACACTCATACACTGCTCCTTTCCTGTTCTTCCTTATACCTGACACTCATACACTGCTCCTTTCCTGTTCTTCCTAATACCTGACACTCATACACTGCTCCTTTCCTGTTCTTCCTTATACCTGACACACATACGATCCATGCAGTGTGTATGATCAGGATCTTCATTTACTTTTTACCTCTTTTTATTCCACCTTCATCTCTACTCATTGGGTGTGCAGGGGTCGATACCTAGCTCCTGTCCCCCTCCTCGACTTTGATTTCTGCCCTCTTGGGTCTTCTTCTCCTGAAGCAGTGTATTTAAAGGCTTAAAGGGGCTCAGTGGACTAGCGGAAGAGAACAAACAATCCCACACTGCTTTGTTTACACACGAGGGTGTGAAGGTTGTTTACACAGGAGGGTGTGAAGGTTGTTTACACACGAGGGTGTGAAGGTTGTTTACACACGAGGGTGTGAAGGTTGTTTACACACGAGGGTGTGAAGGTTGTTTACACACGAGGGTGTGAAGGTTGTTTACAC
>NC_091292.1:13506335-13513835 GCF_038502225.1 Cherax quadricarinatus | reverse complement strand
TTAAATGTTAATGAAGATAGGGAAACTGATTTCGTGCATTGAGCAAGGAGGTATAACATCTTGTAGAAGTGAGGAAGAGCCAGATTTTAGTATGGCATGAGGCAGTGGGTAGAATGCAAGGGGGTAAAGCAGCTGGGATTGATGGGATCAAAACAAAAATGCTGAAAGCAGTTGGGGATAGTTTTGGAATAGTTGGTATTTTTATTTAATAAAAGTATGAAAGGAGACAAAAGAGAGTGTAAAAATTATGGGGAAATAAGCCTGTTGAGTATACCTGTATGGTAGAGTGTATGGTAGAGTTATCATTGAAAGAATTAAGACTTAGAGGAAGAGCAGGATCGCAGATGAACAAGGAGGCTTTAGGAAGGGTAGGGGTGTGTAGACCAAGTGTTTACAGTAACACATATAGGTGAACGGTATTTAGATAAGGGTAAAGAGATTTTTGTGGCATTTATGGGTACGGAAAAGGCATATGACAGTGTTTATAGGGGGGGCAATGTGGCAGATGTTGCAAATGTATGGAATAGGAGGTAGGTTACTGAAAGCAGTGAAGAGTTTTTACGAGGATAGTGATGTAGGAGAGAGGGAGATTATTTCACAGTAAAAGTACGCCTTAGACAGAGATACATAATGCCACCATGGTTGTTCAGTATGTTTATAGATGGGGTTGTAAGATAAATGAATGCTCGGGCGTTGGCAAGAGATGTGGGATTAAAAGATAAAGAGTCTAATACAAAGTGGGAGCTGTCACAGTTGATATTTGCTGAAGATACTGTGCTTTTGGGATAGTCTGAAGAGAAGGAAGTTGAAAGTGAACATAGGAGAGAGCATGTTGATAAGGATAACAAAAAAATAGATAATGAAAAACTGGATATCAGATTGGAAGGAGAGAGTATGGAGGAAGTGAATGTACTCAGATATATTTGGGAGTGGACTTGTCAGCAAATGGGTCTGTGAAAGATGTGAACTATAGAATTGATGAGGGAAAAAAAGGTGGGTGGTACACTGGGGAATCTGTGGAGACAAAGAACGTTATCCATGGAATCAAAGAGGGAAATGTATAAGAATATAGTGGTACCAACACAGTTATATGGGTGTGAAGCATGGGTGGTAAATGTTGCAGCAAGGAGAAAAATAGAGGCAGTGGAGATGTCGTGTCTCAGCACAATGTGAATATAATGCACAGCATCCGTAGCTTGGAGATTAGAAGGTGGTGCGGGGTTTCTAAAAATGTATTATTCAGATGGCAGAGGAGGGATTGTTGAGGTGGTTTGGACATTTAGAGGATGAAACAGAGTGATTTCGATGGCGAATAAATCTGTAGTGGAGGAAAGGCGGGGTAGGGGTCTGCCTAAGAGAGGTTGGAGGGAGAGGGCAGAGGAGGTTCTGTGTGCGAGGGGTTTGGACTTCCAGCAAGCGTTCGTGAGCGTGTTAGATAAGAGCGAATGGAGACGAATAGCTTTTATGACTTGACGTGCTATTGGAGTGTAAGCAATGTAACATTTGTAAAGGGATTCAGGGGAAATCGGTTAGCCGGACTTGAGTCCTGGAGGTGGGAAGTACCGTGTCAGCATTCTGAAGAAGAGACGTTGCAGTTTTTTAATTGTAGTGGAGAAACTCTTCTGGCAAGACAGTGATAGAGTGAATGATGGTGAAAGTTTTTCTTTTTCGGGCCACCCTGCCTTGGTGGGAATCGACCAGTGTGATAAAAAATATATATATATATATATATATATATATATATATATATATATATATATATATATATATATATATATATATATATATATATATATATATATATATATATATATATATAATGCATAGTTGGGTGCACTGTGTAGGTTTCATCAGCCTCTGAATTGTTGTCTTAGTACTGAGTGTAACATGTCATGACTACACCCAGTGTAAATATAGCTGGAAGATGGTGATTGATGACTGACTCTCTCTCTCTCTCTCTCTCTCTCTCTCTCTCTCTCTCTCTCTCTCTCTCTCTCTCTCTCTCTCTCTCAGCAGGTGTCACTTGATCATTCACTAAAATAAGACACTGACGTTATGGTGCCATGCTCCGTTTCCCCCTCACTTAAATTCTCCCCTCTTCACTCCAACCCCCCTCCATCCTCCCCCCCTTTCCTCTTCCCTTCCTCCCTCCTTCCTTCTCCTTTCCCGTTGCCTTTCTCCTCCCCCCCAAGGGCCTCATTTGCCATTTTCGTTCTCTCTCTCTCTCTCTCTCTCTCTCTCTCTCTCTCTCTCTCTCTCTCTCTCTCTCTCTCTCTCTCTCTCTCTCTCTCTCTCTCTCTCTCTCTCTCTCTCTCTCTCTCTCTCTCTCTCTCTCTCTCTCTATCTATCTATCTATCTATCTATCTATCTATTTATCTGACACTCTCAATATTTCTTCCCACAGTCTATCTTCTTCATGTGCCCTGATTTCACTTTCTTCAATTTCCATTACGTGGCATTTATCTACAATAAATTCCAGCATCCATCTATCAGTGTAGGTGTCCAGTGTATCTATGTGTCACTGCGGGTGGTCACTGTACGTGTCCAGTGTATCTATGTGTCACTGCGGGTGGTCACTGTAGGTGTCCAGTGTATCTATGTGTCACTGCGGGTGGTCACTGTAGGTGTCCAGTGTATCTATGTGTCACTGCGGGTGGTCACTGTAGGTGTCCAGTGTATCTATGTGTCACTGCGGGTGGTCACTGTAGGTGTCCAGTGTATCTATGTGTCACTGCGGGTGGTCACTGTACGTGTCCAGTGTATCTATGTGTCACTGCAGGTGGTCACTGTAGGTGTCCAGTGTATCTATGTGTCACTGCGGGTGGTCACTGTAGGTGTCCAGTGTATGTATGTGTCACTGCGGGTGGTCACTGTACGTGTCCAGTATGTGTCACTGCGGGTGGTCACTGTAGGTGTCCAGTATGTGTCACTGCGGGTGTCACTGTAGGTGTCCAGTGTATGTGTCACTGCGGGTGGTCACTGTAGGTGTCCAGTGTATGTGTCACTGCGGGTGGTCACTGTAGGTGTCCAGTATGTGTCACTGCGGGTGGTCACTGTAGGTGTCCAGTATGTGTCACTGTAGGTGTCCAGTATGTGTCACTGCGGGTGGTCACTGTAGGTGTCCAGTATGTGTCACTGCGGGTGTCACTGTAGGTGTCCAGTGTATGTGTCACTGCGGGTGGTCACTGTAGGTGTCCAGTGTATGTATGTGTCACTGCGGGTGGTCACTGTAGGTGTCCAGTGTATGTATGTGTCACTGCGGGTGGTCACTGTAGGTGTCCAGTGTATGTATGTGTCACTGCGGGTGGTCACTGTAGGTGTCCAGTATGTGTCACTGCGGGTGGTCACTGTAGGTGTCCAGTATGTGTCACTGCGGGTGGTCACTGTAGGTGTCCAGTATGTGTCACTGCGGGTGGTCACTGTAGGTGTCCAGTATGTGTCACTGCGGGTGGTCACTGTAGGTGTCCAGTATGTGTCACTGCGGGTGGTCACTGTAGGTGTCCAGTATGTGTCACTGCGGGTGGTCACTGTAGGTGTCCAGTATGTGTCACTGCGGGTGGTCACTGTAGGTGTCCAGTATGTGTCACTGCGGGTGGTCACTGTAGGTGTCCAGTGTATGTGTCACTGCGGGTGGTCACTGTAGGTGTCCAGTATGTGTCACTGCGGGTGGTCACTGTAGGTGTCCAGTGTATCTATGTGTCACTGCGGGTGGTCACTGTAGGTGTCCAGTGTATCTATGTGTCACTGCGGGTGGTCACTGTAGGTGTCCAGTGTATCTATGTGTCACTGCGGGTGGTCACTGTAGGTGTCCAGTGTATCTATGTGTCACTGCGGGTGGTCACTGTAGGTGTCCAGTGTATCTATGTGTCACTGCGGGTGGTCACTGTAGGTGTCCAGTATGTGTCACTGCGGGTGGTCACTGTAGGTGTCCAGTGTATGTGTCACTGCGGGTGGTCACTGTAGGTGTCCAGTATGTGTCACTGCGGGTGGTCACTGTAGGTGTCCAGTGTATCTATGTGTCACTGCGGGTGGTCACTGTAGGTGTCCAGTGTATCTATGTGTCACTGCGGGTGGTCACTGTAGGTGTCCAGTATGTGTCACTGCTGGTGGTCACTGTAGGTGTCCAGTATGTGTCACTGCGGGTGGTCACTGTAGGTGTCCAGTATGTGTCACTGCGGGTGGTCACTGTAGGTGTCCAGTATGTGTCACTGCGGGTGGTCACTGTAGGTGTCCAGTATGTGTCACTGCGGGTGGTCACTGTAGGTGTCCAGTATGTGTCACTGCGGGTGGTCACTGTAGGTGTCCAGTACGTGTCACTGCGGGTGGTCACTGTAGGTGTCCAGTATGTGTCACTGCGGGTGGTCACTGTAGGTGTCCAGTACGTGTCACTGCGGGTGGTCACTGTAGGTGTCTAGTTTGTGTCACTGCGGGTGGTCACTGTAGGTGTCCAGTATGTGTCACTGCGGGTGGTCACTGTAGGTGTCCAGTATGTGTCACTGCAGGTGGTCACTGTAGGTGTCCAGTATGTGTCACTGCAGGTGGTCACTGTAGGTGTCCAGTATGTGTCACTGCAGGTGGTCACTGTAGGTGTCCAGTATGTGTCACTGCAGGTGGTCACTGTAGGTGTCCAGTATGTGTCACTGCAGGTGGTCACTGTAGGTGTCCAGTATGTGTCACTGCAGGTGGTCACTGTAGGTGTCCAGTATGTGTCACTGCAGGTGGTCACTGTAGGTGTCCAGTATGTGTCACTGCAGGTGGTCACTGTAGGTGTCCAGTATGTGTCACTGCAGGTGGTCACTGTAGGTGTCCAGTATGTGTCACTGCAGGTGGTCACTGTAGGTGTCCAGTATGTGTCACTGCAGGTGGTCACTGTAGGTGTCCAGTATGTGTCACTGCAGGTGGTCACTGTAGGTGTCCAGTATGTGTCACTGCGGGTGGTCACTGTAGGTGTCCAGTATGTGTCACTGCGGGTGGTCACTGTAGGTGTCCAGTATGTGTCACTGCAGGTGGTCACTGTAGGTGTCCAGTATGTGTCACTGCGGGTGGTCACTGTAGGTGTCCAGTATGTGTCACTGCGGGTGGTCACTGTAGGTGTCCAGTATGTGTCACTGCAGGTGGTCACTGTAGGTGTCCAGTATGTGTCACTGCGGGTGGTCACTGTAGGTGTCCAGTATGTGTCACTGCGGGTGGTCACTGTAGGTGTCCAGTATGTGTCACTGCGGGTGGTCACTGTAGGTGTCCAGTATGTGTCACTGCGGGTGGTCACTGTAGGTGTCCAGTATGTGTCACTGCAGGTGGTCACTGTAGGTGTCCAGTATGTGTCACTGCGGGTGGTCACTGTAGGTGTCCAGTATGTGTCACTGCGGGTGGTCACTGTAGGTGTCCAGTATGTGTCACTGCGGGTGGTCACTGTAGGTGTCCAGTATGTGTCACTGCGGGTGGTCACTGTAGGTGTCCAGTATGTGTCACTGCGGGTGGTCACTGTAGGTGTCCAGTATGTGTCACTGCGGGTGGTCACTGTAGGTGTCCAGTATGTGTCACTGCGGGTGGTCACTGTAGGTGTCCAGTATGTGTCACTGCAGGTGGTCACTGTAGGTGTCCAGTATGTGTCACTGCAGGTGGTCACTGTAGGTGTCCAGTATGTGTCACTGCAGGTGGTCACTGTAGGTGTCCAGTATGTGTCACTGCAGGTGGTCACTGTAGGTGTCCAGTATGTGTCACTGCAGTTGGTCACTGTAGGTGTCCAGTATGTGTCACTGCGGGTGGTCACTGTAGGTGTCCAGTATGTGTCACTGCGGGTGGTCACTGTAGGTGTCCAGTATGTGTCACTGCAGGTGGTCACTGTAGGTGTCCAGTATGTGTCACTGCAGGTGGTCACTGTAGGTGTCCAGTATGTGTCACTGCAGGTGGTCACTGTAGGTGTCCAGTATGTGTCACTGCGGGTGGTCACTGTAGGTGTCCAGTATGTGTCACTGCGGGTGGTCACTGTAGGTGTCCAGTATGTGTCACTGCGGGTGGTCACTGTAGGTGTCCAGTATGTGTCACTGCGGGTGGTCACTGTAGGTGTCCAGTATGTGTCACTGCGGGTGGTCACTGTAGGTGTCCAGTATGTGTCACTGCAGGTGGTCACTGTAGGTGTCCAGTATGTGTCACTGCAGGTGGTCACTGTAGGTGTCCAGTATGTGTCACTGCGGGTGGTCACTGTAGGTGTCCAGTATGTGTCACTGCGGGTGGTCACTGTAGGTGTCCAGTATGTGTCACTGCGGGTGGTCACTGTAGGTGTCCAGTATGTGTCACTGCGGGTGGTCACTGTAGGTGTCCAGTATGTGTCACTGCGGGTGGTCACTGTAGGTGTCCAGTATGTGTCACTGCAGGTGGTCACTGTAGGTGTCCAGTATGTGTCACTGCAGGTGGTCACTGTAGGTGTCCAGTATGTGTCACTGCAGGTGGTCACTGTAGGTGTCCAGTATGTGTCACTGCGGGTGGTCACTGTAGGTGTCCAGTATGTGTCACTGCAGGTGGTCACTGTAGGTGTCCAGTATGTCACTGCAGGTGGTCACTGTAGGTGTCCAGTATGTGTCACTGCAGGTGGTCACTGTAGGTGTCCAGTATGTGTCACTGCGGGTGGTCACTGTAGGTGTCCAGTATGTGTCACTGCAGGTGGTCACTGTAGGTGTCCAGTATGTGTCACTGCAGGTGGTCACTGTAGGTGTCCAGTATGTGTCACTGCAGGTGGTCACTGTAGGTGTCCAGTATGTGTCACTGCGGGTGGTCACTGTAGGTGTCCAGTATGTGTCACTGCAGGTGGTCACTGTAGGTGTCCAGTATGTGTCACTGCGGGTGGTCACTGTAGGTGTCCAGTATGTGTCACTGCAGGTGGTCACTGTAGGTGTCCAGTATGTGTCACTGCGGGTGGTCACTGTAGGTGTCCAGTATGTGTCACTGCGGGTGGTCACTGTAGGTGTCCAGTATGTGTCACTGCGGGTGGTCACTGTAGGTGTCCAGTATGTGTCACTGCGGGTGGTCACTGTAGGTGTCCAGTATGTGTCACTGCGGGTGGTCACTGTAGGTGTCCAGTATGTGTCACTGCGGGTGGTCACTGTAGGTGTCCAGTATGTGTCACTGCAGGTGGTCACTGTAGGTGTCCAGTATGTGTCACTGCGGGTGGTCACTGTAGGTGTCCAGTATGTGTCACTGCGGGTAGTCACTGTAGGTGTCCAGTATGTGTCACTGCAGGTGGTCACTGTAGGTGTCCAGTATGTGTCACTGCGGGTGGTCACTGTAGGTGTCCAGTATGTGTCACTGCAGGTGGTCACTGTAGGTGTCCAGTATGTGTCACTGCAGGTGGTCACTGTAGGTGTCCAGTATGTGTCACTGCAGGTGGTCACTGTAGGTGTCCAGTATGTGTCACTGCGGGTGGTCACTGTAGGTGTCCAGTATGTGTCACTGCAGGTGGTCACTGTAGGTGTCCAGTATGTGTCACTGCGGGTGGTCACTGTA
>NC_091292.1:13491335-13493835 GCF_038502225.1 Cherax quadricarinatus | reverse complement strand
GAAAGCAGGAAGTGGGAGGTGAAAGTCAAAGCAGCAGAGGCCAGGATACAGAGTTTAGAAGAGGAACTGGAAAATCTGAAACAGCCTAAAGAACTAAAGAACATTATGGGATTGACAACAGAGACCGCTACCTCAGCCACAAATAAGGGGACTGTAGGGAAAGGAGGAGCAAAACTGCATGTAGAAGCTCTATCAGTGGAGAATGTAGTAAATGAAAGAGCTAAGCTATATGTGGAGGCCCTAAAAGACCACAACAGAGCCCAGGGAAAGCCGAGATGGGAAAATGACAGGCCACTGAGCCCATGTACAGTAGCTAGTGAAACTGAAGAAAGGAAAGCTGCAACGGAGGAAATCAAATTGAATGAGGGGATACACAGGGATATGCAGTGGGAGAATGAAAGGGTGAGGTCAGTCTTTGTGTATGGGCTACAGGAAGTTGAAGGGGAAACATATGAAGCAAGAAAACAAGGGGAAAAAAAAGCAATTGAAAGCATCATGAAAGTAATCGGAGAAGACGACATGACCCAGCTGGAAAATTTTCGGAGAATAGGGGGGTTTGTAAAAAAAAGAAACCGGCCAGTGAAAGTGACCTTCAAGGCAGAATCGACTCGGAACAGGATACTGCAGGAAAAAGCACGATTAAGGGACATGCCGGGATACAGGAAGGTGTATCTCGACCGCGACAGAACACAAGACGAAAGGCGGAAACTGAGAGAGATGGTACAAAGGCGAAAGGAGGAAAGAGAGGGGATGGAGAAGACAGACAGGAGATCCCAGACACAGGAAGAAGATCAAATACAACCTCCCTCACAGCTTCCTATAGAAGCCTCCCAACCAGGTCAACCCCAGTGCAGCCAAACACTCTAAACCACAACACCCATGCCATATCCAATGCCCCCACCCACTACATTACAAACTCCACCCCCACAGCAACCACCCATAGTTCCTTATCAGGTCTCCCACTTCCCCAACCCCAATACACCTCCCAGACCACAGTCTTAGAAAAGAAGTTGAAGGTATGGTATACAAATGCAGATGGAATAACAAATAAGTATGAGGAGTGGCACGAAAGAATCAAGGAGACATCCCCAGACATAATAGCACTCACAGAAACAAAACTCACCAGAACAATAACAGATTCAATCTTTCCACCCGGATATCAAATCTTCAGGAAAGACAGAGGGAGGAGAGGGGGAGGAGGAGTTGCACTGCTCATTAAAAGCCAGTGGGGTTTTGAGAAAATGGAAGGAATGGATGGCACAGGTGAAAGGGACTACTTAGTAGGAACAATCCAGTCTGAGGGACATAAGGTGATAATTGCAGTAATGTACAACCCACCACAGAACTGCAGGAGACCAAGAGAAGAATACGATGAGAGCAACAGAGCCATGGTCGACACACTAGCCGAGGTGGCCAGGAGAGCACACGTGGGGGGAGCAAAGTTACTAGTTATGGGTGATTTCAATCACAAGGAGATTGACTGGGAAAACCTGGAGCCCCATGGGGGTTCCGAAACATGGAGAGCCAAGATGATGGATGTAGTACTGGAAAACCTCATGCATCAACATGTTAGAGACACTACCAGAGAGAGAGGAGAAGATGAACCAGCAAGACTGGACCTTGTATTCACCTTGAGTAGTTCAGACATCGAGAATATCTTGTATGAAAGGCCCCTGGGAGCTAGTGATCATGTGGTTCTGTGCTTCGACTACATAGTTGAGCTCCAAGTGGAGAGAGTAGCAGGAATAGGATGGGAAAAACCAAACTACAAAAGGGGGAACTACTCAGGCATGAGGAACTTCCTTCAAAACATTCAGTGGGAGAGGGAACTGACAGGAAAACCAGTACAAGAAATGATGGACTATGTGGCAACAAAATGCAAGGAGGCAGAGGAGAGGTTTGTTCCCAAGGGAAACAGAAATAATGGGAAGAACAGAACGAGTCCTTGGTTCACCCAAAGGTGTAGGGAGGCAAAAACTAGGTGTACTAGAGAATGGAAAAGGTACAGAAGACAGAGAACTCAGGAAAATAAAGAGATTAGCCGAAGAGCCAGAAATGAATATGCACAGATAAGAAGGGAGGCTCAGCGACAATATGAAAATGACATAGCATCAAAAGTCAAGACTGACCCGAAGCTGTTGTACAGCCACATCAGGAGGAAAACAACAGTCAAGGACCAGGTAATCAGACTGAGGAAGGGTGATGGGGAATTCACAAGCAACGACCGAGAGGTATGTCAGGAGCTCAACACGAGATTTAAAGAAGTATTTACAGTGGAAACCAGTAGGACTCCAGGAAATCAGAACAGGGGGGTACACCAGCAAGTGCTGGATGAGGTACATATAACCAAGGAGGAAGTGAAGAAGCTGCTATGCGAACTTGACACCTCAAAGGCGGTGGGACCAGACAACATCTCTCCGTGGGTCCTTAAAGAGGGAGCAGAGATATTGTGTGTGCCATTAACAAAGATCTTCAACACATCATTTGAAACTGGGCAACT
>NC_091292.1:13433835-13486335 GCF_038502225.1 Cherax quadricarinatus | reverse complement strand
ACTGCTAAGGGACATCGATACCTCAAAGGCAATGGGACCGGACAACATCTCTCCATGGGTCCTTAGAGAGGGAGCAGATATGTTGTGCGTACCACTTACCACAATCTTCAACACATCCCTGGAAACTGGGCAACTACCTGAGGTATGGAAGACAGCAAATGTAGTTCCCATTTTCAAAAAAGGAGACAGAAAAGAGGCACTAAACTATAGACCTGTGTCATTGACGTGTATAGTATGCAAAATTATGGAGAAGATTATCAGGAGGAGAGTGGTGGAGCACCTGGAACGGAACAGGAGTATAAATGCCAACCAGCACGGATTCACGGAAGGCAAATCCTGTGTCACAAACCTTCTGGAGTTTTATGATAAAATAACAGAAGTAAGACAAGAGAGAGAGGGGTGGGTTGATTGCATCTTCTTGGACTGCAAGAAGGCCTTTGACACAGTTCCTCACAAGAGATTAGTGCAGAAGCTAGAGCATCAGGCGCATATAACAGGAAGGGCACTGCAATGGATCAGAGAATACCTGACAGGGAGGCAACAACGAGTCATGGTACGTAATGATGTATCACAGTGGGCACCTGTGACGAGCGGGGTCCCACAGGGGTCGGTCCTAGGACCAGTGCTATTTTTGGTATATGTGAACGACATGACGGAAGGGTTAGACTCAGAAGTGTCCCTGTTTGCAGATGATGTGAAGTTAATGAGGAGAATTAAATCTGATGAGGACCAGGCAGGACTTCAAAGAGACCTGGACAGACTGGACACCTGGTCCAGCAAATGGCTTCTCGAATTTAATCCTGCCAAATGCAAAGTCATGAAGATAGGGGAAGGGCACAGAAGACCACAGACAGAGTATAGGCTAGGTGGCCAAAGACTGCAAACCTCACTCAAGGAGAAAGATCTTGGGGTGAGTATAACACCGAGCATGTCTCCGGAAGCACACATCAATCAGATAACTGCTGCAGCATATGGGCGCCTGGCAAACCTGAGAACAGCATTCCGACACCTTAGTAAGGAATCATTCAAGACACTGTACACCGTGTATGTCAGGCCCATACTGGAGTATGCAGCACCTGTTTGGAACCCGCACTTGATAAAGCACGTCAAGAAACTAGAGAAAGTACAAAGGTTTGCAACAAGGTTAGTTCCAGAGCTAAGGGGAATGTCCTATGAAGAAAGATTAAGGGAAATCGGCCTGACGACACTGGAGGACAGGAGGGTCAGGGGAGACATGATAACGACATATAAAATACTGCGTGGAATAGACAAGGTGGACAAGGACAGGATGTTCCAGGGAGGGGACACAGAAACAAGAGGCCACAATTGGAAGTTGAAGACACAAATGAGTCAGAGAGATAGTAGGAAGTATTTCTTCAGTCATAGAGTTGTAAGGCAGTGGAATAGCCTAGAAAATGACGTAGTGGAGGCAGGAACCATACACAGTTTTAAGACGAGGTTTGATAAAGCTCATGGAGCGGGGAGAGAGAGGGTCTAGTAGCAACCGGTGAAGAGGCGGGGCCAGGAGCTAGGACTCGACCCCTGCAACCACAAATAGGTGAGTACAAATAGGTGAGTACACACACACACACACACACACACACACACACACACACACACACACACACACACACACACACACCCACACACACACACACACACACACACACACACACACACACACACACACACACACACACACACACACACACACACACACACACACACACACACACACACACACACACACACAGGCTGTGATAAGGTATAGAGATACAGAAACCTATCTGAACTACTTACCAACACAGCAACAACACTCGGCTGCGAACATAAGCCTACAGACACAAGCCTGCAAACACAAGCCAGCAACACAAGCCTGCAAACACAAGCCAGCAACACAAGCCTCCAAACACAAGCCTGCAAACACAAGCCGGCAACACAAGCCTGCAAAAACAAGTCTGCAAACACAAGCCTGCAACACAAGCCTGCAACACAAGCCTGCAACACAAGCCTGCAAACACAAGTGTGGCATTGAGCAACCCAAACAGGTATTCGTTTCACATCACTCCTTGCCCCATACGTGTGACCCATACTTGAGTACGCAGGTCCAGTGTTGAACCCGCGCCCGGTGAATACAAAGGAGTGGGTGAGGAGCGGTGCCTAGGTGGAAGAGACGGAATATGATGTAGGAATGCACAAACAAAATGTTAGTGCACCTATCACTAGAGAAGGTAAGAAATAGAGGAGATACAATCAAGACAGTAAATACTGTGAGGCACAGACTACAGAGAAGATAACATTTTTTTCCACTGATATAAAAAATACTCACCATAAGTGGGAATGAGAAGCAATGAAGTGTACTGAAGTGCTGATGAAGCATAATAATGTGGTAGTGAAGTGGCAGCAGTGAAGTGGTGATGACGTGCAATGAGGTAAGTAATGAGACTGGGGGAAAAAAAATCCCACATACGGGTTCATGACTAGGTATGACAGGGCTATATCATGTCAGTTTTTCAACAGTTTAAGAGTCTCGGGACCAAGAGCTGTGTGTGTGTGTGTGTGTGTGTGTGTGTGTGTGTGTGTGTGTGTGTGTGTGTGTGTGTGTGTGTGTGTGTGTGTGTGTGTGTGTGTGTGTGTGTGTGTGTGGTCAATACAATAAGTAGCAGAGAAACAGGTTAAAACGAGAGGGAGAAAGTGTCTCGTCATTTCATGACTGAGACAAAAAAAAAATTATGGGTTTGAATCCCAATCTTAAAGTTCGCGAATTATGTAGAAAAAAGTGGATTATCAGAAGCCGCCGCCACCATCACTCACAGGATCCCACCCACTTTTTTTTTTAGGATCCGATCCTCTTTGTAGGGTCCAATTTTATTTTTGTGACATCTGATTCTGTTTTGTAGAATCCAATCCTACAATTTTAACTTTGTAGGATCCTATCCTCTTTTGTAGGATATGATTTTTTAGTATTTGATTCTCTTTTTTTTTGTAGGATCCGATCCTCTTTTTTCAAGAATCCATTTTCTGTAGGATCCTGTCCACTTTTTGTAGAATCGAATTTATGTACGTACGATTTGATTCACCTCTTGTTGGATCTAATCCTATTTTTTGTAGAATCTGATTTTGCTTTTGTAGCATCTGATCCTTTTATATAGGATCTGATCCCACTTTCTTACCATCTGATCCCCCTTTTAAAGGGTTCGATCCACTTTTTGTAAGAACTGTTCATCCTTTTTGGGATCTGATGTACTTTTTTAGGGGATCTGATCCACTTTTTGTAGGGTCTGATCCACTGTTTTGTAGGCACTGATCCCCTTTTGTAGGATCTGATCCTACTGTTCAAGGATCCGCGCCTCCTTTTTCCCATGATCAGATCCAGTTATCTTTGGCCTAAACTCGTCTAAGGAGTTTTTCGAATATTTTATGAAGAGTTGAGACGACTTGGTGAATGTGGGTGTGAGTCAGCAGGTGGGTGTGAGTCAGCAGGTGAGTGTGAGTCAGTGGGTGGGTGTAAGTCAGCAGGTGGGTGTGAGTCAGCAGGTGGGTATGAGTCAGCAGGTGAGTGTGAGTCAGTGGGTGGGTGTAAGTCAGCAGGTGGATGTGAGTCAGCAGGTGAGTGTGAGTCAGCAGGTGGGTGTGAATCAGCAGGTGGATATGAGTCAGCAGTTGGGTGTGAGTCAGCAGGTTAATGTGAATCAGTATGTGAATATTAGTCAGCAGGTTAGTGTGAATCAATGGGTGGGTGTGAGTCAGCAGACTGTTGCTGCTCTCAGGTTGATACAGCCATCACAGCTCCTCTGACAAGAAACTTTTTTTTAAGCGTGCTGGAACTGGTCCACTTTTCTCTTGGGAACCTTTACATTTCCTCGGGCATTGTTTCTGATACATGCTGGTAGAGGCATGGACCACGGATGTTGATACAGCGCTCTCTGGTTTGTGCCTAGGGCAACCACCTCCTGTTTCCCCGCAACGTTTCGCCTATCTTCAGTCGTAAACTGACTGCGTTGGCACTCTGAGCAAGACAGTGTGTGGGATGCTATTTTTCCAGTCTCATTACTCACCTCATTACACGTCATCACCACTTTATTGCTGCCCCTTCATTACCACTTTATTATGCTTCATTACCACTTCAGTACACTTTGTTGGTCTTCATTACCATTTATGATGAGTGTTTCTTTTGTTTTTGTGACAGTGATAAAGAATGTTGTTGTTTCTTGTTGTTGTCACCGAGGTGTTCTTCACCAACTCCAAGACTGAGGGACTGATTACCTCATCTTTTGTATATAATTCTATATTCTACACATTAGGTCCTTGTGTTGTACTGATAAAGCCACTGGTTGGTGAAACGTCTACAAACAAAGATACCCAGATGTTGCATACATGTCTAATTCTCCACTTTATTGACTCTTTGTTGGCAGTAAAGAATCACATCGTTTTTTGTATCCCTGGTATCTCTCCTGTCTCCCCAGGACCTCTGAGCACATAACAATATTCCAGACGTAAGAGCACAATTGATCCGAATACTTCCATTACTGACAAGGCTTCTCTTGTTCTGACTGTTCGCATAATGTAACCTCTCATTCCCCTGATCTTAGATGCGCTTCCCTCACTGTATTCTCTGTTCACTGTGTTGTCTGTGTTCACTGTGTTGTCTGTGTTCACTGTGTTGTCTGTGTTCACTGTGTTGTCTGTGTTCTCTGAACGAGAACTCGTCGGGCAAGATCATTTATAAACCTTTCGCATCTTTCATACGATCTACCGGATGAGTTGACTGCAGTTTGCATCCTGTGTTCCTTGTGAGTTATTTATTCTTTTCGTATATATATATATATATATATATATATATATATATATATATATATATATATATATATATATATATATATATATATATATATATATATATATATATATATTTATATATATATATATATATATGTGCAGTTAGAATTTGTTAACCCTGACTCAAAGTTATTGTTGTTTCCTCTGCTTATTAAAATACTTTGTTTATATTTGTTTGTGACTTACTAAAGTAGATTTTATTCTTTGTTTTCGTGTCGCTGGCACAGGATGACACGAAGATGTAGTTAGTGTTTCATCTAAGTCTGCTCTGAGATTGAGAAACAGTGAAGGTGCCAGGACCGTGCCTTGCGGTACTGAACTTTTTACCATGCTATGATTGTTCTTTCGTGTACCCCCTCATTATTTGTGAGCTGTCTGCTAGAAATCGGAATATATACTTCCCAAATCTTTCTGATCTACATAGCAACCTCAAAAAGACACTTGGGCAGTAATAGGGATGTGGGAAAAACATACTTATATACAGTTCAGGATATTACAGAAAAGCTTTCGTCACTAGTGACCTCTTCAGTCGTAAAGTAGTTGTGCATGTATGGCATACATTACCGGCAAGATGAAAAATTAGAAGCATGTGCAACATCTGGTTATCTTTATTGTAGACGTTTCGCCATCTACTGGCTTTATCAATATAAACTCAAGGACATAATTGGAGAATCTGAAGCACAGTGGCTCAGACTCCTCAAGACTCCAAGACTGATTACCTCATCTTTTGTTTATATTTTTACTATCTTCCAATAATGTCCTTGAATTTGTATTGATAAAGTCACTGGTTGGTGAAACGTCTACAATAAAGATACCCAGATGTTGCACATGTGTCTAATTCTTCACAGTACAAATACAGAGATAACTAAAAACGCGCATAATACTAGTATATTAGCTATACTAATATTATAAACTAAAGGAGGAGGCAGTTAGGGTAAGATATAAACAGTTATTAGAGGATAGATGGGCTAGTGAAAGTATACGTAATGGGATCGAAGATGTGTGGGGTAGGTTTAAGAATGTAGTGTTAGAGTGTTTAGTAGAAGTTTGTGGTTACAGGAAAGTGGGTGCTGGAGGGAAGAAGAGCGATTGGTGGAATGATGATGCAAAGAGAGTAGCAATGAGGGCAATGTGTGGTGTGAATATAATGCAGAGAATTCGTAGTTTGGAAATTAGGTGCAGGACTGCCAAAACTATTATCGAGAAGGGTTGTTGAGGTGGTTTGAGCATGTAGAGAGGATGGAACAAAATAGAATGACTTCGAGAGTGTATAAATCTGTAGTGGAGGGAAGGCGGGGTAGGGGTCGGCCTAGAAAAGGTTGGAGGGAGGGGGTAAAGGAGGTTTTGTATGCGAGGGGCTTGGACTTCCAGCAAGCATGCGTGAGCATGTTTGATAGGAGTAAATGGTGTCAAATGGTTTTTAGAACTTGACGTGCTGTTGGAGTGTGAGTGTGAGCAGGGTAACCGACGGGCCGGACTTGAGTCCTGGAGATGGGAAGTACAGTGTCTGCGCTCCGCAGGAGGGGTGTTTATATTGCAGTTTTATAACTGTAGTGTAAGCTCGCCTCTGGCAAGACAGTGATGGAGTAAATGATGGTGAAAGTTTTTCTTTTTCGGGCCACCCTGCCTTGGTGGGAGACGGCCGATGTATTAATAAAAATGAAATAGTATCTATTCAATATTTGGGTATCTGTATTGAGGAAACGTTTCGCCACACAGTGGCTTCATCAGTCCAAATACAAAGAAGAACGGTAGAAAAAGAGGAGGAGTTTGAGGTAATCAGTCCCTCAGCCCGGATTCGATGTACTCAGTCCAACAATCTTGAAGAAAGTGGAGCATGCTCTGTATAGCTATAAAAATACCGACACAATGGAAAAACAAACATAAATGCAGTGTAATGCGATCCTTTATTGACAACGTTTCGACCACACAGTAGACTTTATCAAGTCACAAACATTATTATTATTATATTATTATAATCAAGGGGGAAGCGCTAAACCCGGAGGATTATACAGCGCCTGGGGGGGGGGGATATGTGGAAGGCATTCAGGCTTAATTCGGGGAACTGGAGCACAGATCCAATTCCCTAAATCAAGAGCCCCTCACCAACATCAAGGAACCTTCCTTGAGGGGAAGTCACAAACAGATCTGTAGATGAATGGTTCAAAGAACCGACATGTTGTTTAATTAGACACATGTGCAACTCTTGGGTATCTTTATTGAGGAAACGTTTCGCCACACAGTGACAAACAGATATACCTGAGTAAAGAATACTGAGTATGTATAGTGTGGAGAGTCAGGTGGAGAATGTTGGGTAGGTTGGATGTGAGACGGACCTGCTGCTCCCTGGCAAATACAGCCACGGTATTGTGTGTTACTTGTGAAGTGTTACACCCACGGTATTGTGTGTTACTTGTGAAGTGTTACAGCCACGGTATTATGGGTTACTTGTGAAGTGTTACAGCCACGGTATTGTGTGTTACTTGTGAAGTGTTACACCCACGGTATTGTGTGTTACTTGTGAAGTGTTACAGCCACGGTATTGTGTGTTACTTGTGAAGTGTTACAGCCACGGTATTGTGTGTTACTTGTGAAGTGTTACAGCCACGGTATTGTGTGTTACTTGTGAAGTGTTACAGCCACGGTATTGTGTGTTACTTGTGAAGTGTTACAGCCACGGTATTGTGGATTTTTACCCCGCAAAGAAAATGAATAAAAAGAGTATGCAAGAAAGCCTTAGAAAGCACGCTCAAAAATCTCTTAAAATTTTGACCAGAAACTCCCCAAAAACTGTAAAAAAAAAAAAAAAAGTTGAAATTGAAAGATGGATGAAAGTTGAAAGAATGTTTTTAAAGTTTCCAAAAAAAATTTAAAATAATCAAGTTTGGAGAAGATTTGTCAAAGTTGAGGTAAAATAAAGCCAAGAAAGATTGAGTTGCAGTGCTATATCACTGCTGAGTTGCAGTGCTATATTACTGCTGAGTTGCAGTGCTATATTACTGCTGAGTTGCAGTGCTATATTACTGCTGAGTTGCAGTGCTATATTACTGCTGAGTTGCAGTGCTATATTACTGCTGAGTTGCAGTGCTATATTACTGCTGAGTTGCAGTGCTATATTACTGCTGAGTTGCAGTGCTATATTACTGCTGAGTTGCAGTGCTATATTACTGCTGAGTTGCAGTGCTATATTACTGCTGAGTTGCAGTGCTATATCACTGCTGAGTTGCAGTGCTATATTACTGCTGAGTTGCAGTGCTATATTACTGCTTGCAGTGCTATATTACTGCTGAGTTGCAGTGCTATATTACTGCTGAGTTGCAGTGCTATATCACTGCTGAGTTGCAGTGCTATATCACTGCTGAGTTGCAGTGCTATATCACTGCTGAGTTGCAGTGCTATATCACTGCTGAGTTGCAGTGCTATATTACTGCTGAGTTGCAGTGCTATATTACTGCTGAGTTGCAGTGCTATATTACTGCTGAGTTGCAGTGCTATATTACTGCTGAGTTGCAGTGCTATATTACTGCTGAGTTGCAGTGCTATATTACTAAGCGAGTTGCAGAATGCTATATTACTGCTGAGTTGCAGTGCTAGTGCTATTACTGCTGAGTTGCAGTGCTATATTACTGCTGAGCTATATTACTGCAGTGCAGTGCTATATCACTGCTGAGTTGCAGTGCTATATTACTGCTGAGTTGCAGTGCTATATTACTGCTGAGTTGCAGTGCTATATTACTGCTGAGTTGCAGTGCTATATTACTGCTGAGTTGCAGTGCTATATTACTGCTGAGTTGCAGTGCTATATTACTGCTGAGTTGCAGTGCTATATTACTGCTGAGTTGCAGTGCTATATTACTGCTGAGTTGCAGTGCTATATTACTGCTGAGTTGCAGTGCTATATTACTGCTGCAGCTATATTACTGCAGTGCTATATCACTGCTGAGTTGCAGTGCTATATCACTGCTGAGTTGCAGTGCTATATCACTGCTGAGTTGCAGTGCTATATTACTGCTGAGTTGCAGTGCTATATTACTGCTGAGTTGCAGTGCTAGTGCTATTACTGCTGAGTTGCAGTGCTATATTACTGCTGAGTTGCAGTGCTATATCACTGCTGAGTTGCAGTGCTATATCACTGCTGAGTTGCAGTGCTATATAACTGCTGAGTTGCAGTGCTGCATATTACTGCTGAGTTGCAGTGCTATATTACTGCTGAGTTGCAGTGCTATATCACTGCTGAGTTGCAGTGCTATATTACTGCTGAGTTGCAGTGCTATATCACCTGCAGAGCAGTGCCTATATTGCTGCTGAGTTGCAGTGCTATATTACTGCTGAGTTGCAGTACTATATTACTGCTGAGTTGCAGTGCTTATATTCTTGCTGAGTTGCAGTGCTATATCACTGCTGAGGTTGCTGAATGCTGATATTACTGCTGAGTTGCAGTGCTATGTTACTGCTGAGTTGCAGTGCTATTATTGCTGAGTTTGCAGTGCTATATTACTGCTGAGTTGCCAGTCCTATATCACTGCTGAGTTGCAGTGCATATATGCTGAGTTGCAGTGCTTATATTGCTGCTGAGTTGCAGTGCTATATTACTGCTGAGTTGCAGTGCTATATTACTGCTGAGTTGCAGTGCTATATTACTGCTGAGTTGCAGTGCTATATTACTGCTGAGCCGCAGCTGCTATATTACTGCTGAGCCGCAGCGCTACATCGCTGCTGCAGTTGCAGTGCTATATCACTGCTGGAGCTGCAGTGCCTATATTACTGCTGAGCTGCAGTGCCTATATTACCTGCTGAGGTTGCAGTGCTATATTACTGCTGAGCTGCAGGTGCCTATATTACCTGCTGAGCGCATGCTATACTGCTGAGTTGCAGTGCCTATATTACTGCTGAGTTGCAGTGCCATATTACTGCTGAGTTGCAGTGCTATATTACTGCTGAGTTGCAGTGCTATATTACCTGCTGAGTTGCAGTGCATATTACCGCTGCAGTTGCAGTGCTTATATTACTGCTGAGCGCAGTGCCATATCACCTGCTGAGTTGCAGTGCTATATTACTGTTGAGTTGCAGTGCTATATTACTGCTGAGTTGCAGTGCTATATTACTGCTGAGTTGCAGTGCTATATTACTGCTGAGTTGCAGTGCTATATTACTGCTGAGTTGCAGTGCTATATTACTGCTGAGTTGCAGTGCTATATTACTGCTGAGTTGCAGTGCTATATCACTGCTGAGTTGCAGTGCTATATTACTGCTGAGTTGCAGTGCTATATTACTGCTGAGTTGCAGTGCTATATCACTGCTGAGTTGCAGTGCTATATCACTGCTGAGTTGCAGTGCTATATTACTGCTGAGTTGCAGTGCTATATTACTGCTGAGTTGCAGTGCTATATTACTGCTGAGTTGCAGTGCTATATTACTGCTGAGTTGCGTGCTATATTACTGCTGAGTTGCAGTGCTATATTACTGCTGAGTTGCAGTGCTATATTACTGCTGAGTTGCAGTGCTATATTACTGCTGGGTTGCAGTGCTATATTACTGGTGAGTTGCAGTGCTATATTACTGCTGATTTGCAGTGCTATATTACTGCTGAGTTGCGTGCTATATTACTGCTGAGTTGCAGTGCTATATTACTGCTGAGTTGCAGTGCTATATCACTGCTCAGTTGCAGTGCTATATTACTTGCTGCTTGCAGTGCATATTACTGCTGAGTTGCAGTGCTATATTCACCGCTGAGTTGCAGTGCCTATATCACTGCTGAGTTGCAGTGCATATTACCTTGCTGAGTTGCAGTGCTAATATCACTGCTGAGTTGCAGTGCTATATTACTGCTGAGTTGCAGTGCTATATTACTGCTGAGTTGCAGTGCTATATTACTGCTGAGTTGCAGTGCTATATTACTGCTGAGTTGCAGTGCTATATCACTGCTGAGTTGCAGTGCTATATCACTGCTGAGTTGAAGTGCTATATTACTGCTGAGTTGCAGTGCTATATTACTGCTGAGTTGCAGTGCTATATTACTGCTGAGTTGCAGTGCTATATTACTGCTGAGTTGCAGTGCTATATTACTGCTGAGTTGCAGTGCTATATTACCTGCTGGAGTTTGCAGTGCTATATTACTGCTGAGTTGCAGTGCCTATATCACCGCTGAGCTGCAGTGCCTATATTACTGCTGAGTTGCAGTGCCTATTACTGCCTTTGAGTTGCAGATGCTATATTACTGCTGAGTTGCAGTGCTATATTACTGCTGAGTTGCAGTGCTATATTACTGCTGAGTTGCAGTGCTATATTACTGCTGAGTTGCAGTGCTATATTACTGCTGAGTTGCAGTGCTATATTACTGCTGAGTTGCAGTGCTATATTACTGCTGAGTTTCAGTGCTATATTACTGCTGAGTTGCAGTGCTATATTACTGCTGAGTTGCAGTGCTATATTACTGCTGAGTTGCAGTGCTATATTACTGCTGAGTTGCAGTGCTATATTACTGCTGAGTTGCAGTGCTATATTACTGCTGAGTTGCAGTGCTATATTACTGCTGAGTTGCAGTGCTATATTACTGCTGAGTTGCCGTGCTAAGTTACTTACCGCTGAGCTTCGCAGTCCCATATCACTGCTGAGTTGCAGTGCTATATCACTGCTGAGTTGCAGTGCATATTACTTAACTGAGTTGCAGTGCCTATATTACTGCTGAGTTGCAGTGCTATATACCTTGCTGAGTTGCAGTGCCTATATTACTGCTGAGTTGCAGTGCTATATTACTGCTGAGTTGCAGTGCTATATTACTGCTGAGTTGCAGTGCTATATTACTGCTGAGTTGCAGTGCTATATTACTGCTGAGTTGCAGTGCTATATTACTGCTGAGTTGCAGTGCTATATTACTGCTGAGTTGCAGTGCTATATTACTGCTGAGTTGCAGTGCTATATTACTGCTGAGTTGCAGTGCTATATTACTGCTGAGTTGCAGTGCTATATTACTGCTGAGTTGCAGTGCTATATTACTGCTGAGTTGCAGTGCTATATCACTGCTGAGTTGCAGTGCTATATCACTGCTGAGTTGCAATGCTATATCACTGCTGAGTTGCAGTGCTATATCACTGCTGAGTTGCAGTGCTATATTACTGCTGAGTTGCAGTGCTATATTACTGCTGAGTTGTAGTGCTATATTACTGCTGAGTTGCAGTGCTATATTACTGCTGAGTTGCAGTGCTATATTACTGCTGAGTTGCAGTGCTATATTACTGCTGAGTTGCAGTGCTATATTACTGCTGAGTTGCAGTGCTATATTACTGCTGAGTTGCAGTGCTATATTACTGCTGATGCAGTGCTATACTGCTGAGTTGCAGTGCTATATTACTGCTGAGCTTGCAGTGCTATATTACTGCTGAGTCTTGCAGTGCTATATCACTGCTGAGTTGCAGTGCTAATATTACTGCTGAGTTGCAGTGCTATATTACTGCTGAGTTGCAGTGCTAATATTGACTGCTGAGTTGCAGTGCTATATTACTGCTGAGTTGCAGTGCTATATTACTGCTGAGTTGCAGTGCTATATTACTGCTGAGTTGCAGTGCTATATTACTGCTGAGTTGCAGTGCTATATTACTGCTGAGTTGCAGTGCTATATTACTGCTGAGTTGCAGTGCTATATTACTGCTGAGTTGCAGTGCTATATTAGTGCTGAGTTGCAGTGCTATATTACTGCTGAGTTGCAGTGCTATATTACTGCTGAGTTGCAGTGCTATATTACTGCTGAGTTGCAGTGCTATATTACTGCTGAGTTGCAGTGCTATATTACTGCTGAGTTGCAGTGCTATATTACTGCTGAGCTTGCAGTGCTATATCACTGCTGAGTTGCAGTGCTATATTACTTGCTGAGTTGCAGTGCTATATCACTGCTGATTTATGCATGCTATATTACTGCTCAGCCTTGCAGTGCCTATTATTCTGCTGGAGCTTGCAGTGCCTATATTACCTGCTGAGCTTACAGTGCTATATTACTGCTGAGTTGCAGTGCTATATTACTGCTGAGTTGCAATGCTATATTACTGCTGAGTTGCAGTGCTATATTACTGCTGAGTTGCAGTGCTATATTACTGCTGAGTTGCAGTGCTATATTACTGCTGAGTTGCAGTGCTATATTACTGCTGAGTTGCAGTGCTATATTACTGCTGAGTTGCAGTGCTATATTACTGCTGAGTTGCAGTCCTATATCACTGCTGAGTTGCAGTGCTATATTACTGCTGAGTTGCAGTGCTATATTACTGCTGAGTTGCAGTGCTATATTACTGCTGAGTTGCAGTGCTATATTACTGCTGAGTTGCAGTGCTATATTACTGCTGAGTTGCAGTGCTATATTACTGCTGAGTTGCAGTGCTATATTACTGCTGAGTTGCAGTGCTATATTACTGCTGAGTTGCAGTCCTATATTACTGCTGAGTTGCAGTCCTATATCACCGCTGAGTTGCAGTGCTATATTACTGCTGAGTTGCTGTGTTATATTACTGCTGAGTTGCAGTGCTATATTACTGCTGAGTTGCAGTGCTATATTACTGCTGAGTTGCAGTCTTATATCACTGCTGAGTTGCAGTGCTATATCACTGCTGAGTTGCAGTGTTATATTACTGCTGAGTTGCAGTGCTATATTACTGCTGAGTTACAGTGCTATATTACTGCTGAGTTGCAGTGCTATATTACTGCTGAGTTGCAGTGCTATATTACTGCTGAGTTGCAGTCCTATATCACTGCTGAGTTGCAGTGCTATATCACTGCTGAGTTGCAGTGCTATATTACTGCTGAGTTGCAGTGCTATATTACTGCTGAGTTGCAGTGCTATATTACTGCTGAGTTGCAGTCCTATATCACTGCTGAGTTGCAGTGCTATATCACTGCTGAGTTGCAGTACTATATTACTGCTGAGTTGCAGTGCTATATTACTGCTGAGTTGCAGTGCTATATTACTGCTGAGTTGCAGGTGCCATATTACCGCTGAGGTTGCAGTGCTATATTACTGCTGAGTTACAGTCCTATATCACTGCTGAGTTGCAGTGCTATATTACTGCTGAGCTTGCAGTGCTATATTACTGCTGAGTTGCAGTGCTATATTACTGCTGAGTTGCAGTCGCTATATTACTGCTGAGTTGCAGTGCTATATTACTGCTGAGTTGCAGTGCTTATATTACTGCTGAGTTGCAGTACATATTATTGCTGCTGAGTTGCAGTGCTATATTGCTGCTGAGTTGCAGTGCTATATCACTGCTGAGGTTGCAGTGCTATATTACTGCTGAGTTTGCAGTGCTATGTTACTGCTGAGTTGCAGTGCTATATTACTGCTGAGTGCAGTGCCTTATATTACTGCTGAGTTGCAGTCCCTATATCACTGCTGAGTTGCAGTGCTATATTACCTGCTGAGTTGCAGTGCTATATTACCTGCTGAGTTGCAGTCCTTTATCACTGCTGAGTTGCAGTGCTATATTATCGCCTGCTGAGTTGCAGTGCTATATTACTGCTGAGTTGCAGTGCTATATTACTGCTGAGTTGCAGTGCTATATTACTGCTGAGTTGCAGTGCTATATTACTGCTGAGCGCAGTGCATATTACCTGCTGAGTTGCAGTGCTATATTACTGCTGAGTTGCAGTGCTATATCACTGCTGAGTTACAGTGCTATATTACTAACGCTGAGTTGCAGTGCTATGTTACTGCTGAGTTGCAGTGCTATATTACCGCTGAGTTGCAGTGCTATATTACTGCTGAGTTGCAGTCCTATATCACTGCTGGATGCAGTGCTATTTACTGCTGAGTTGCAGTGCTATATTACTGCCTGAGTTGCAGTCCCATATCACCTGCTGAGCTTGCAGTGCTATATTACTGCTGAGTTGCAGTGCTATATTACTCGCTGAGTTGCAGTGCTATATTACTGCTGAGTTGCAGAGCTATATTGCGCTGATTGCAGTGCCATATTGAATGCTGAGTTGCAGTGCCATATTACTGCTGAGTTGCAGTGCTATATTACTTGCTGATTGCAGTGCTATATTACTGCTGAGCCGCAGCGCTACATTACTGCTGAACTTGCAGTGCTATATCACTGCTGAGTTGCAGTGCTATATTACTGCTGAGTTGCAGTGCTATATTACTGCTGAGTTGCAGTGCCTATATTACTGCTGAGTTGCAGTACCTATATTACTGCTGATTTGCGAGTGCCTATATCACTGCTGAGTTACAGTGCTATATTACTGCTGAGTTGCAGTGCTATTTACACCGCTGAGTTGCAGTGCTATATCACTGCTGAGTTGCAGTGCCTATATTACTGCTGAGTTGCAGTGCTATATTACTGCTGAGTTGCAGTGCTATATTACCTGCTGAGTTGCAGTGCTATATTACTGCTGAGTTGCAGTGCTATATCACCTGCTGAGTTACGGCAGTGCTATATTACGCTGAGTTGCAGTGCTATATTAGCAGCCTGAGTTGCAGTGCATATTACCTGCTGAGTTGCAGTGCTATATTACTGCTGAGTTGCAGTGCTATATCACTGCTGAGTTGCAGTGCCTATATTACTGCTGAGTTGCAGTGCCTATATTACTGCTGGAGTTGCAGTGCTATATCATCAGCTGAGTTGCAGTGCTATATTACTGCTGAGTTGCAGTGCCTATATTACTGCTGAGCTTGCAGTGCCTATATTACTGCTGAGTTGCAGTGCTATATTACTGCTGAGTTGCAGCATCCCTATATCACTGCTGAGCGCAGTGCTTATATCACTGCTGAGGTGCAGTGCTATATTACTTGCTGAGTTGCAGTGCTATATTACTGCTGAGTTGCAGTGCTATATTACCTGCTGAGTTGCAGTCCTATATCACTGCTGAGATGCAGTGCCATATCACTGCTGAGTTGCAGTGCTGCCATATTACTGCTGAGTTGCAGTGCTATATTACCTGCTGGAGTTGCAGTGCTTATATTACTGCTGAGCTTGCAGTGCTATATTACCTGCTGAGTTGCAGTGCTATATTACTGCTGAGTTACAGTCCTATATCACCTGCTGAGTTGCAGTGCTATATTACTGCTGAGTTTGCAGTGCTATATTACTGCTGAGTTGCAGTGCTATATTACTGCTGAGTTGCAGTGCTATATTACCTTGCTGAGTTGCAGTGCTATATTACTGCTGAGTTGCAGTGCTATATTACTGCTGAGTTGCAGTACTATATTACTGCTGAGTTGCAGTGCTATATTACTGCTGAGTTGCAGTGCTATATCACTGCTGAGTTGCAGTGCTATATTACTGCTGAGTTGCAGTGCTATGTTACTGCTGAGTTGCAGTGCTATATTACTGCTGAGTTGCAGTGCTATATTACTGCTGAGTTGCAGTCCTATATCACTGCTGAGTTGCAGTGCTATATTACTGCTGAGTTGCAGTGCTATATTACTGCTGAGTTGCAGTCCTATATCACTGCTGAGTTGCAGTGCTATATTACTGCTGAGTTGCAGTGCATATTATTGCTGAGTTGCAGTGCGCTATATTACCTGCTGAGTTGCAGCGCTATATTACTGCTGAGTTGCAGGTGCTATATTACTCCGCTGAGTTGCAGTGCTATATTACTGCTGAGTTGCAGTGCTATATTACTGCTGAGTTGCATGCACATATTGATTGCTGAGTTGCAGTGCTATATCACTGCTGAGTTGCAGTGCTATATTATTGCCTGCTGAGTTGCAGTGCTATGTTACTGCTGGAGTTGCAGTGATATTATTGCTGCTTGAGTTGCAGTGCTATATTACTGCTGAGTTGCAGTCCTATATCACTGCTGAGTTGCAGTGCTATATTACTGCTGAGTTTGCAGTGCTATATTACTGCTGAGTTGCAGTCCTATATCACTGCTGAGGTTGCAGTGCTATATTACTTGCTGAGTTGCAGTGCTATATTGCACCGCTGAGTTGCAGTGCTATATTACTGCTGGAGCAGCTGCTATATTACTGCTGAGTTGCAGTGCTATATCACTGCTGAGGTGCAGTGCTATATTACTGCTGAGTTGCAGTGCTATATTACTGCTGAGTTGCAGTGATATATTACTGCAGAGTTGCAGTGCTATAACGCTGAGTTGCAGTGCTAGGAGTACTGCTGAGTTGCAGTGCTATATTACTGCTGAGTGCAGTGCTATATTACTGCTGAGTTGCAGTGCTATATTACCTGCTGAGTTGCAGTGCTATATTACTGCTGAGTTGCAGTGCCTATATTACTGCTGGAGTTGCAGTGCCATATTACTGCTGAGTTGCAGTGCTATATTACTGCTGAGCTTGCAGTAAACTATATTACGCTGAGTTGCAGTGCTATATTACTGCTGAGTTGCAGTGCCATATTACTGCTGAGTTGCAGTGCTATATCACTGCTGAGTTGCAGTGCTATATTACTGCTCAGTTTGCAGTGCCATATTACTGCTGAGTTGCAGTGCTATATTACCTGCTGAGTTGCAGTGCTATATTACTGCTGAGTTGCAGTGCCATATCACTGCTGAGTTGCAGTGCTATATTACTGCTGAGTTGCAGTGCTATATTACTGCTGAGTGCAGTGCTATATTACCTGCTGAGTTGCAGTGCCTATATTACTGCCTGAGCTTGCAGTGCATATTACTGCTGAGTTGCAGTGCTATATTACCTGCTGAGCTTGCAGTGCTATATTACTGCTGATTGCAGTGCGCTATATTACTGCTGAGTTGCGTGCTATATCACTGCTGAGTTGCAGTGCTATATTACCTTGCTGAGCTTGCAGTGCTATATTACTGCTGAGTTGCAGTGCCTATATTGAATGCTGAGTTGCAGTGCTATATTACTGCTGAGTTGCAGTGCTATATCACTGCTGAGTTGCAGTGCTATATTACTGCTGAGTTGCAGTGCTATATTACTGCTGAGTTGCAGTGCTATATCACTGCTGAGTTGCAGTGCTATATTACTGCTGAGTTGCAGTGCTATATTACTGCTGAGTTGCAGTGCTATATTACTGCTGAGTTGCAGTGCTATATTACTGCTGAGTTGCAGTGCTATATCACTGCCGAGTTGCAGTGCTATATTACTGCTGAGTTGCAGTGCTATATTACTGCTGAGTTGCAGTGCTATATTACTGCTGAGTTGCAGTGCTATATTACTGCTGAGTTGCAGTGCTATATCACTGCTGAGTTGCAGTGCTATATTACTGCTGAGTTGCAGTGCTATATTACTGCTGAGTTGCAGTGCTATATCACTGCTGAGTTGCAGTGCTATATTACTGCTGAGTTGCAGTGCTATATTACTGCTGAGTTGCAGTGCTATATTACTGCTGAGTTGCAGTCCTATATCACTGCTGAGTTGCAGTGCTATATCACTGCTGAGTTGCAGTGCTATATTACTGCTGAGTTGCAGTGCTATATTACTGCTGAGTTGCAGTGCTATATTACTGCTGAGTTGCAGTCCTATATCACTGCTGAGTTGCAGTGCTATATCACTGCTGGTAATGGTAGACAGTCTATATTACTGCTGAGTTGCAGTGCTATATTACTGCTGAGTTCTGCAGTGCTATATTACTGCTGAGTTGCAGTGCTATATTACTGCTGAGTTGCAGTGCTATATTACTGCTGAGTTTCAGTGCTATATTACTGCTGAGTTGCCAGTGCTATATTACTGCTGAGTTGCAGTGCTATATTACTGCTGAGTTGCAGTGCTATATTACTGCTGAGTTGCAGTGCTATATTACTGCTGAGTTGCAGTGCTATATTACTGCTGAGTTGCAGTGCTATATTACTGCTGAGTTGCAGTGCTATTACTGCTGAGTTGCAGTGCTATATTACTGCTGAGTTGCAGTGCTATATCACTGCTGAGTTGCAGTGCTATATTACTGCTGAGTTGCAGTGCTATATTACTGCTGAGTGCTATATTACTGCTGAGTTGCAGTGCTATATTACTGCTGAGTTGCAGTGCTATATTACTGCTGAGTTGCAGTGCTATATTACTGCTGAGTTGCAGTGCTATATTACTGCTGAGTTGCAGTGCTATATCACTGCTGAGTTGCAGTGCTATATTACTGCTGAGTTGCAGTGCTATGTTACTGCTGAGTTGCAGTGCTATATTACTGCTGAGTTGCAGTGCTATATTACTGCTGAGTTGCAGTGCTATATTACTGCTGAGTTGCAGTCCTATATCACTGCTGAGTTGCAGTGCTATATTACTGCTGAGTTGCAGTGCTATATTACTGCTGAGTTGCAGTGCTATATTACTGCTGAGTTGCAGTGCTATATTACTGCTGAGTTGCAGTGCTATATTACTGCTGAGTTGCAGTGCTATATTACTGCTGAGTTGCAGTGCTGTAGAGGTGTGTGTGTGTGTGTGTTTACACACACACACACACACACACACACACACACACACACACACACACACACACACACACTACTAACAGGTCTCTGGCTGGTTACTAATACGACCAGAGATGTTGGATGGGTCAATAAATCACCCATAAGAGGCAAATTCACTCCCATGATGGGTGAGCAATGGGTTGGTGTGTCAGAAGAGTGCCAGCTGAGCAAGGAGGTATACTTTCACGGGGAAGGGGGGGGGGGAGAGGGCGAAATTTATAGTAACAGTAAGCCGTAGACACGAGATAGTCAAAGTTACTCCCGTGTGGGAAAGTGACAGGTAGTGGAGACCCATTTAGTAGGGTCCCATTTAGTAGGGTCCCATTTAGTAGGGTCCCATTTAGTAGGGTCCCATTTAGTAGGGTCCCATTTAGTAGGGTCCCATTTAGTAGGGTCCCATTTAGTAGGGTCCCATTTAGTAGGGTCCCATTTGGTAGGGTCCCATATAGTAGGGTCCCATTTAGTAGGGTCCCATTTAGTAGGGTCCCATTTAGTAGGGTCCCATTTAGAAGGGTCCCATTTAGCAGCGTTCTATTTAGTAGGATCCCATTTAGTAGGGTCCCATTTAGTAGGGTCCCATTTAGTAGGGTCCCATTTAGTAGGGTCCCATTTAGTAGCGTCCCATTTAGCAGCGTTCTATTTAGTAGGATCCCATTTAGTAGGGTCCCATTTAGTAGGATCCCATTTAGTAGCGTCCCATTTAGCAGCGTTCTATTTAGTAGGATCCCATTTAGTAGGGTCCCATTTAGTAGGATCCCATTTAGTAGGGTCCCATTTAGTAGGGTCCCATTTAGTAGGGTCCCATTTAGAAGGGTCCCATTTAAAAGGGTCCCATTTAGCAGCGTTCTATTTAGTAGGATCCCATTTAGTAGGGCCCCATTTACGTATTTAATTAGGTTTTGAAATAGTGGTAGTTAGGGCAATGGTTGTAGAGGTACTAGTGGGTGTGGTCGTACTAGTGGTTACAGGAGGGGGGGGGTAGATGCGATTAGTAGTACTGGTAGATACAGCTAGTAGTGATGGTAGATGAAGCTAGTAGTGATGGTAGATGCAGCTAGTAGTGATGGCAGATGCAGCTAGTAGTGATGGTAGATACAGCTAGTAGTGGTGGTAGATGCAGCTAGTAGTGATGGTAGAGTGATGGGTCAGCATAGTGATGGTAGATATACAGTAGTATGGTAGATGCAGCTAGTATTGATGAGATATAGTAGTGATGGTAGATGCGCTAGAGATGGCAGAGCGTAGTAGTGATGGTAGATGCAGCTAGTATTGATGGCAGATGCAGCTAGTAGTGATGGTAGATGCAGCTAGTAGTGATGGCAGATGCAGCTAGTAGTGATGGTAGATGCACCAGAGTGATGGTAGATGAGCAGTAGTGATGGCAGATGATATAGCGATGGTAGATACAGCAGTATGATGGTAGATGAGTGTGATGGCAGATGAGCAGAGTGATGGTAGATGCAGCTAGTAGTGATGGTAGATGCAGCTAGTAGTGATGGTAGATGCAGCTAGTAGTGATGGTAGATGCAGCTAGTAGTGATGGTAGATGCAGCTAGTAGTGATGGTAGATGCAGCTAGTAGTGATGGTGTGACTAGGTACGATGGTGATACAGAGTAGTGATGGTAGATGAGCTACAGTGAGGTAGATGCAGTAGTAGATAGATGCAGCTAGAGTCAGTGATTAGTAGTGATGGTAGATGAGCTGAGTGATGGCAGATGCAGCTAGTAGTGATGGTAGATGCAGCTAGTAGTGATGGCAGATGCAGCTAGTAGTGATGGTAGATGCAGCTAGTAGTGATGGCAGATGCAGCTAGTAGTGATGGTAGATGCAGCTAGTAGTGATGGTAGATGCAGCTAGTAGTGATGGCAGATGCAGCTAGTAGTGGTGGTAGATACAGGTAGTATTGGTAGATATTGCTAGTAGTAGTGGTAGATATAGTTAATAACAGTAAATATACATTACCCTCATTGTTTTATTTCCGGGGAAGCTCTAAAACCGTAGGAATGGAAGGGGGTCAAAGCGCATGGGTGGTAATCATGTTCGATCCGAGGACTAGGAAAAGTTGGCGAGGGTAGCTTCCTGGATCAAGAGCCCTTCACCGGCATCAAGGCACTTCCCCTCCTTCCCCCTTCTCTCTCTCTCTCTCTCTCTCTCTCTCTCTCTCTCTCTCTCTCTCTCTCTCTCTCTCTCTCTCTCTCGCCCCTTGAAAGCAGTAGTGGCTAAAGTGGTGGCGACACTTTAAAGATAGTGAGTCATTGAGAGACCTCAGGTGAATACATCTTGTCTCTTCACTCAAAAACACGCTAGCTTATCTCTCTTATCTCCCTCCCTCTCTCTCTCTCTGTGAGCTGCATCACTCTCTCTCTCTCTCTCTCTCTCTCTCTCTCTCTCTCTCTCTCTCTCTCTCTCTCTCTATCTCTCTCTCTCTTCCTCTCTCTCTCTCTCTCTCTCTCTCTCTCTCTCTCTCTCTCTCTCTCTCTCTCTCTCTCTCTCTCTCTCTCTCTCTCTCTCTCTGTCTCTCTTTCTCTCTCTTTCTCTCTCTCTTTCTCTCTCTCTGTCTCTATCTATTATATATCTATATATATATATATTATAAATATATATATATATTTATCTTTATATTTATATATATATATATATATATATATATATATATATATATATTTATATATATATATATATATATATATATATATATATATATATATATATATATATATATATATATATATGTGTGTGTGTGTGTGTGTGTGTGTGTGTGTGTGTGTGTGTGTGTGTGTGTGTGTGTGTGTGTGTGTGTGTGTGTCTGTGTGTGTGTGTGTGTGTGGTTACTCACCTATTTGTGGTTGCATGGGTCGATCCCTAGCTCCTGGCCCCGCCTCTTCACCGGTTGCTACTAGGTCCTCTCTCTCCCTGCTCCATGAGCTTTATCAAACCTCGTCTTAAAACTGTGTATGGTTCCTGCCTCCACTACATCACTTTCTAGGCTATTCCACTGCCTGACAACTCTATGACTGAAGAAATACTTCCTAATATCTCTCTGACTCATCTGAGTCTTCAACTTCCAATTGTGACCTCTTGTTTGTGTGTCCCCTCCCTGGAACATCCTGTCTTTGTCCACCTTGTCTATTCCGCGCAGTATTTTATATGTCGTTATCATGTCTCCCCTGATCCTCCTGTCCTCTAGTGTCATCAGGCCGATTTTCCTTAACCTTTCTTCATAAGACATTCCCCTTAGCTCTGGAACTAATCTTGTCGCAAACGTTTGCACTTTCTCGTTTCTTGACGTGCTTTATCAAGTGCGGGTTCCAAACAGGTGCTGCATACTCCAGTATGGGCCTGACATACACGGTGTACAGTGTCTTGAATGATTCCTTATTAAGGTATGGGAACGCTGTTCTCAGGTTTGCCAGGCGCCCAAATGCTG
The DNA here is from genome assembly GCF_038502225.1 of Cherax quadricarinatus. Lineage (NCBI taxonomy): Eukaryota > Metazoa > Arthropoda > Malacostraca > Decapoda > Parastacidae > Cherax > Cherax quadricarinatus. Next base: position 13,463,707 of record NC_091292.1, on the reverse strand, counting down.
CAGCAGTTACCTGGTTGATGTGTGCTTCCGGAGACATGCTCGGTGTTACACTCACTCCAAGATCTTTCTCCTTGAGTGAGGTTTGCAGTCTTTGTCCACCTAGCCTATACTCTGTCTGTGGTCTTCTGTGCCCTTCCCCTATCTTCATGACTTTGCATTTGGCAGGATTAAATTCGAGAAGCCATTTGCTGGACCAGGTGTCCAGTCTGTCCGTGTGCGTGTGTGTGTGTGTGTGTGTGTGTGTGTGTGTGTGTGTGTGTGTGTGTGTGTTGCCTAATAAGCTGACTTGGTCAGTTAGACTGAACTGCTCTGAAATTAAACTTTTCTGACATTCTCTTTTATGAATTAATAGTTATATATTTTCAGTGAAACTAGTGTATTTTTTTTTTAGTTTTGCACGAAACCTAACTTATAAACCTAATTTATTTTAACCTAATTCTGATAATTATATTATATATCAGTTTAGATTTATTTAATATTAATAAAAAATTATATGTATTTTTTTCGCTATTTTCCGACTGATTCTTAAAGATTTATTGCATAAACACTAACTAGGTGCGGCTAGCACCAACAACCTGATTGATCAGGCCATCAGCCAGTTGGCGTGCTCTGAGACCTGGCCACTTAACAGCAGGGCTTCGGCTCAGACCCGATGAACCCGTGATCGATCTTGGAGTGGGTGGAGACCTCGTAATTGTTTCCTTACACCTGCTACCGCCCCTGTTCACCTAGCAATGAGTAGGTACCTGGGTGCTAGGTGGCCGTTGTGAGTCGTTTTCTGGAGTAGAGACACATAGGTTACCTCCATGGAAGTAAGCCACAGTGGTTGGCTGTCCTGGGTCATCCTGGCTTACCAACTCTCTGAGTTCCAACTTTGACTACAGTAGTCTAGCGCTTTTGTTGTTCTTGTTCTTCTGGTCCATGTAATTTTGGTGGTTCCTGTGTCCCCTGCCAGTCCTGGTGTTCCCCGGTGGTTCAAGTGTCCCCTGCGGTCCCTGGTGGTCCAGGTAATGAGCACCATGCTCTGGAGTACCCACTACCTCTGGGATCAGTGTCAAGGCACCTAGTGTAAATCTCCAGAATGGATCCTGCCGTGTCCGGCACCCTTCTGACGTTGTGTCGCCCCAGAATGTTCCATGGTTCTTCTCAGCCGGATTTTTACACTCCTCCTTCAGTATACATCTAGCTTTTCTTCTTTTAAGAAGCTCCATCTGTTGGGTTTACTGGGTTTAAAGTTTGTCGACTACAAGAGGGTCACTGCACGTCACTGTTCACCGCCAGTCAAGAATACTTCAATCCCTAAAATGGGGATTAACTTAAATTCTCAGTGTATATACAGTGAGAGAGAGACACACCTCTCAGTATGGTATAAACCTTGGTAATAGATACCAACAAACTGGTTTAGAAAAACACGTAAATAAACACTAGGACATAATATATTAGACGACGTTTCGGTTCTGGGACCTTGATCACGTCTGTTAAAAGTGATCAAAGTCCCAGGAGCGAAACGTTTTATAATAAATTACGTCCTGGTATCTCTCAATCTCTCAGAGTATTTTGCAATTGTATCTCTCAATCTCTCAGAGTATTTTGCAATTGTATCTCTCAATCTCTCAGAGTATTTTGCAATTGTTTGTTGTTATACAATGATTACACTGGCCTGCAAACTTTGAACAATGTTGTGTTTCGGAGAATAAAGTTTATTTCGCGAGAAAATTGGTTGCTACCACCCGGAAAACACTGCACGCAGTTTTCTCCTCACCAACTATGATATGGTCAGACTCACCTCTGAGAGGCTTGAGAAGCTGTGCTCCAACAAACACACACTCCTTGATTTTTGCTTCACCGAACCTTAGAATTTACAACCGAAATTAATGGGCTGCCGCCGTTTAATTCATAGCCTTAAAAAAAAAATATGTGGCCTAGTGTGATGTGGTGGCAATCAAATTTTCTCGATATTGAAAGTGGAGGATATTGAAAACAAAAATTATTCGAGTGAGTGACGGAGTGGCCAACACATCTTGATGTAATGAGAAGTTCTCGCCAGACTATTCAGGGTCTTGTGAAGCTGAAGACTCAACAGTTCCGAAGATTCCTCTGACTTGAGGCTACCTGGAGACCATGTCTGAGGCTCAATGGTGTACCCGGCGCTGGCAAGAAACATGGTTTTTAATCAGGCTACCTAGCGTTTCCAGGCATCTGTATCTAAGTGATTTTAGGGATCACGGTGGGAGCTCAGCCATACTTGTGGACAGCAACAAACGTGGGTTCGAATCCTGCTGGCAGGATATATATATATATATATATATATATATATATATATATATATATATATATATATATATATATATATATATATATATATATATATATATATATATATATATATATATATATATATGTATATATATATATATATATATATATATATGTATATATATATATATATATATATATATATATATATATATATATATATATATATATATATATATATATATATATATATATATATATATATATATATATATATATATATATATATATATATATATATATATATATATATATATATATATATATAGTGACAAATGGTGGGGGTAGTAATAGTGACAAATGGTGGAGGTAGTAGTGACAGATGGTAGTGGTAGTACCTACTACCTACCACCATCTGGTGATGGTGGTAGGTAGTAGCAGCTATAGCAGTAACAGATGGTGATGGTGGTGGTGGTAGTAGTATTAGTGACAGGTGGTGGTGGTTGTGATAGTCACAAGAGGAGCAGTCTCAGTAACGTAGACTGAAGACAGTCCACAGATCCAGACACAGTTACACTTGCTCACCGACAGTATCAAGCAGTTACGTCATGGCGCTGCATGAACAGTGTTCTAATCCATGCAAATCTGCCTTTCAGCTGCGTATCTCCAGTGAGAATACAAGTGTAAGGAAGTCTGACTCTCAGTTTGAATTTCACACAGGTACGCAGACTGAACAGTAGCAGTACACAACTGGCTACGATTTGAAAGGTAGTTGTCAAAGGAAACATTGACACCTGAACGAGATAGGATGAGAATGACAGCAGGTTAAGGTGAATTTGCTTTTGGAGCGAACGAGAAAGCAGATGCTTGTTATTGTAGCTTTACGAGCGCCTGGCCCTGTCAGGGTCAACACGCAGGTCATAGTGAAGAGAATAGTAGTGGTGGTGGTGATGCTGGTGGTAGTGGTGGTGGTACTGCTAGTAGTGGTGGTGGTAGTGGTGGTGGTGCTCCTAATTCTGTTACTGCGGTAGGGGTGGTGGTGGTGCTGCTGGTGGTGCTCCTGGAAAATCCTAGAGGGACTAGTACCGAACTTGCACACGAAAATCACTCACTACGAGAGCAAAAGACTTGGCAGACGATGCACCATCCCCCCAATGAAAAGCAGGGGTGTCACTAGCACGTTAAGAGACCATACAATAAGTGTCAGGGGCCCGAGACTGTTCAACTGCCTCCCAGCACACATAAGGGGGATTACCAACAGACCCCTGGCAGTCTTCAAGCTGGCACTGGACAAGCACCTAAAGTCAGTTCCTGATCAGCCGGGCTGTGGCTCGTACGTTGGTTTGCGTGCAGCCAGCAGCAACAGCCTGGTTGATCAGGCGCTGATCCACCAGGAGGCCTGGTCACAGACCGGGCCGCGGGGGCATTGACCCCCGAAACTCTCTCCAGGTAAACTCCAGGTGTTGCTGGTAGTGGCGGTGGTAGGGATGCGTCTGATGCTGTTACTGCGGTAGTGGTGGTCGTGGTGCTGGTGTTGCCGGTAGTGGTGGTGGTGCTGGTGGTAGTGGTGGTGCTTCTGGTGTTGCTGGTAGTGATGGTGGTAGTGATGCGTCTGATCCTGTTACTGCGGTAGTGGTGGTCGTGGTGCTGGTGTTGCCGGTAGTGGTGGTGGTGGTGCTGCTGGTGTTGCTGGTAGTGGCGGTGGTAGGGATGCGTCTGATGCTGTTACTGCGGTAGTGGTGGTCGTGGTGCTGGTGTTGCCGGTAGTGGTGGTGGTGGTGCTTCTGGTGTTGCTGGTAGTGGTGGTGGTAGGGATGCGTCTGATGCTGTTACTGCGGTAGTGGTGGTCGTGGTGCTGGTGTTGCCGGTAGTGGTGCTGGTGGTACTGGTGGTAGTGGTGGTGCTTCTGGTGTTGTTGGTAGTGGTGGTAGTGATGCGTCTGATGCTGTTACTGCGTTAATGGTGGTCGTGGTGCTGGTGTTGCCGGTAGTGGTGGTGGTGGTGCTGGTGGTAGTGGTGGTGCTTCTGGTGTTGCTGGTAGTGGTGGTGGTAGTGATGCGTCTGATGCTGTTACTGCGGTAGTGGTGGTCGTGGTGCTGGTGTTGCCGGTAGTGGTGGTGGTGGTGCTGGTGGTAGTGGTGGTGCTTCTGGTGTTGCTGGTAGTGGTGGTGGTAGTGATGCGTCTGATGCTGTTACTGCGTTAGTGGTGGTCGTGGTGCTGGTGTTGCCGGTAGTGGTGGTGGTGGTGCTGGTGGTAGTGGTTGTGCTTCTGGTGTTGCTGGTAGTAGTGGTGGTGGTAGTGATGCGTCTGATGCTGTTACTGCGTTAGTGGTGGTCGTGGTGCTGGTGGTAGTGGTGGTGCTTCTGGTGTTGCTGGTAGTAGTGGTGGTGGCAATCTTTTATTCGCCAGGACACAGCACAAGTCTCTCCTGGCTCGGATCTCACTTATACAATAACCAGCTAACTAGAGCTTTCAATCATGCGGCCGATGCCTTCCACTGGCTTGCCGGGCCACCCCCCTCCCGTATATACACTGAGAGACATACACACATCCACGTATATACACTGAGAGACATACACATCTCCACGTATACACACTTAGAGACATACACATCACGTATATATACCAAGAGACATACATATCACTTATATACACCTAAAGACATACACATCTCCACATATATACACTGAGAGACATGAACCTCTCTACGTATATACACCGAGAGACTTACACATCACGTATATACACTGAGAGACACACATCACATATATACACCTAGAGACATACAAATCCCCACGTATATACACCGAGAGACATACACATCTCCACGTATATACACCAAGAGACATACACATCTCCACGTATATACACCAAGAGACATACACATCCCCACGTATATATGGAGAGGATCGAACACTCACTTGTTTATCCTAGTCTGTGTGTCACAGTTGCCAATCAGCCACCACAAAAACCTCCTCATTCACACACAACATACTCCTAACACCTCCCACCACCACACCCACCCGTGTGTATGTTCACTAACACCTACCAAGTAGATCCATCAACCAAAACAACGCATCTACTCCGTAATCTAGGCGTATTTTAATTTGTTTATCCTAGCATGAGGCGGGGAGAGAGTTGCCAAGCGCCGTAAGCTTGAGCCGGACCCAATGCATTATGTTTATATATATAGCCTCGTCGCGGCGTTATTTGATTAATTTCCGAGGGATGTAACGTGCCAGCCTTGTATACCTTGGTGTGCGTTTCCAGAGGTGAGGGTGGCGCAGTTAGCTAGTACCTGGGTGCTTATAGAACACAAGAACAATTTGAAGATGGAAGAACAGAGAGTTCTTGACTGTGTGTGCAGTATTGCTAATAATAGTTGTGTGTGACCTTGACGGAGCTGCTGGGGTCAATGAGCGACCTTGGCTGTACGTAGGTTCTCGCTTCCCACGTACACGTGAGCGGAAGTCTATGTACACATTCCATGTACTGTTCGTAATTATGTAGGTTGCGACTGAGTGAGTATCAGGTGGCAGTGTTGAGAGAGAGAGAGACACTGTTGCTCTTCTGTTGTTGTTATTGTTCAGCTTAATGATCTTGATTTTCTATATTCAGAATTCTGTTGTTACTGTTCAGTGATCTGTGGAATTGTTTCTTCTTTTTCTTTTTCTTCTTCCTATTCTCTTTATTTCTTCTCACTCCCTCTCTCTCTCTCCCTTCAACATTTGCCTCAATGATCATTCAAATTATGTTATGGAAATAACCAGGAGCTACGAATCGACCCCTGGAACCACAAATAGGTACACACACACACACACACACACACACACACACACACACACACACACACACACACACACACACACACACACACACACACACACACACACACACACACACAAACACGGTTCATGATGTCTGTGCACTTCTGGTAAGACGGCTACGGTGCGAGTGACGGTAAATTTGTTTTTTCTACTACGCTCACCCTATCTTGGTGATAAACAATGTATTCCACTTCTATATTATTGTGGGTATATTATTATTATTATTATTATTATTATTATTATTATTATTATTATTATTATTATTATTATTATTATGTAAATTATTCTTCATTCTCTCTTTCAGTGTGTGTGAGGATGAGAGAGTGTTGCCAGAGCTGCGTGGTCACCCTCCTGGCCTGCTTGGTAAGTTCCACCATCTTCACTGTCTCTCTTTATAATCCTTCCCTACCTTACCTACCTAGAGTCTAAATGGAGGGTATTACGGGGGTCATCGCCCCCGCGGTACGGTCCACGACCAGGCCTCCTGGTAGATCATGGCCTGATGAACTAGGCTGTTACTGCTGGTCGCACGCAGTCCAACATATGAACCACAACCCGGTTGTTCCGACACCGACTTTTAAGTATCTGTCCAGCTCCCTCTTGAAGGCAGCCAGGGGTCTTGAAGGTAGCAAGGGGTCTCGAAAGCACCCAGGGGTCTTGAAGGCAGCCAGGAATCTTGAAGGCAGCCAGGGGTCTTGAAGGCAGTCAGGGGTCTTGAAGGCAGCCAGGGGTCTTGAAGGCAGCCAAGGGTCTTGAAGGCAGCCAGGAGTCTTGAAGGCAGTCAGGGGTCTTGAAGGCAGTCAGGGGTCTTGAAGGTAGCCAGGGGTCTTGAAGGCAGTCAAGGGTCTTGAAGGCAACCAGGGGTCTAGAAGGCAGCAAGGGGTCTTGAAGGCAGCCAGGGGTCTAGAATGCAGCAAGGGGTCTTGAAGGCAGCCAGGGGTCTTGAAGGCAGCCAGGAGTCTTGAAGGCAGCCAGGAGTCTTGAAGGCCGCCAGGGGTCTTGAAGGCAGCCAGGGGTCTTGAAGGCAGCCAGGGGTCTTGAAGGCAGCCAGGGGTCTTGAAGGCAGCCAGGGGTCTTGAAGGCAGCCAGGGGTCTTGAAGGCAGCCATGGGTCTTGAAGGCAGCCAGGGGTCTTAAAGGCAGCCAGGGGTCTTGAAGGCAGCCAGTGGTCTTGAAGGCAGCCAGGGGTCTTGAAGGCAGCCACGAGTCTTGAAGGCAGCCAGGGGTCTTGAAGGCAGTCCGGGGTCTTGAAGGCAGCCAGGAGTCTTGAAGGCAGCCAGGGGTCTTGAAGGCAGCGAGGAGTCTTGAAGGCAGCCAGGAGTCTTGAAGGCAGCCAGGGGTCTTGAAGGCAGCCAGGGGTCTTGAAGGCAGACAGGGGTCTTGAAGGCAGCCAGGGGTCTTGAAGACAGTCAGGGGTCTTGAAGGCAGTCAGGGGTCTTGAAGGCAGCCAGGGGTCTTGAAGGCAGCCAGGGGTCTTGAAGGCAGCCAGGGGTCTTGAAGGCAGCCAGGAGTCTTGAAGGCAGCCAGGGGTCTTGAAGGCAGCCAGGGGTCTTGAAGGCAGCCAGGAGTCTTGAAGGCAGCCAGGGGTCTTGAAGGCAGTCAGGGGTCTTGAAGGCAGCCAGGAGTCTTGAAGGCAGCCAGGGGTCTTGAAGGCAGTCCGGGGTCTTGAAGGCAGCCAGGAGTCTTGAAGGCAGCCAGGGGTCTTGAAGGCAGCCAGGGGTCTTGAAGGCAGCCAGGAGTCTTGAAGGCAGCCAGGGGTCTTGAAGGCAGCCAGGGGTCTTGAAGGCAGTCAGGGGTCTTGAAGGCAGCCAGGAGTCTTGAAGGCAGCCATGAGTCTTAAGGCAGTCAGGGGTCTTGAAGGCAGCCATGGGGTCTTGCAGGCAGCCAGGGGTCTTGAAGGCAGTCAGGGGTCTTGAAGGCAGCCAGGGGTCTTGAAGGCAGCCAGGGGTCTTGAAGACAGCCAGGAGTCTTGAAGGCAGCCAGGGGTCTTGAAGGCAGCCAGGGGTCTTGAAGGCAACCAGGAGTCTTGAAGGCAGCCAGGGGTCTTGAAGGCAGTCAGGGGTCTTGAAGGCAGCCAGGAGTCTTGAAGGCAGCCAGGGGTCTTGAAGGCAGTCCGGGGTCTTGAAGGCAGCCAGGAGTCTTGAAGGCAGCCAGGGGTCTTGAAGGCAGCGAGGACTCTTGAAGGCAGCCAGGAGTCTTGAAGGCAGCCAGGGGTCTTGAAGGCAGCCAGGGGTCTTGAAGGCAGCCAGGGGTCTTGAAGGCAGTCAGGGATCTTGAAGGCAGCCAGGAGTCTTGAAGGCAGCCAGGGGTCTTGAAGACAGTCAGGGGTCTTGAAGGCAGTCAGGGGTCTTGAAGGCAGCCAGGGGTCTTGAAGGCAGCCAGGGGTCTTGAAGGCAGCCAGGGGTCTTGAAGGCAGCCAGGAGTCTTGAAGGCAGCCAGGGGTCTTGAAGGCAGCCAGGGGTCTTGAAGGCAGCCAGGAGTCTTGAAGGCAGCCAGGGGTCTTGAAGGCAGTCAGGGGTCTTGAAGGCAGCCAGGAGTCTTGAAGGCAGCCAGGGGTCTTGAAGGCAGTCCGGGGTCTTGAAGGCAGCCAGGAGTCTTGAAGGCAGCCAGGGGTCTTGAAGGCAGCGAGGACTCTTGAAGGCAGCCAGGAGTCTTGAAGGCAGCCAGGGGTCTTGAAGGCAGCCAGGGGTCTTGAAGGCAGCCAGGGGTCTTGAAGGCAGTCAGGGATCTTGAAGGCAGCCAGGAGTCTTGAAGGCAGCCAGGGGTCTTGAAGACAGTCAGGGGTCTTGAAGGCAGTCAGGGGTCTTGAAGGCAGCCAGGGGTCTTGAAGGCAGCCAGGGGTCTTGAAGGCAGCCAGGGGTCTTGAAGGCAGCCAGGAGTCTTGAAGGCAGCCAGGGGTCTTGAAGGCAGCCAGGGGTCTTGAAGGCAGCCAGGAGTCTTGAAGGCAGCCAGGGGTCTTGAAGGCAGTCAGGGGTCTTGAAGGCAGCCAGGAGTCTTGAAGGCAGCCAGGGGTCTTGAAGGCAGTCAGGGGTCTTGAAGGCAGCCAGGAGTCTTGAAGGCAGCCAGGGGTCTTGAAGGCAGTCAGGGATCTTGAAGGCAGTCAGGAGTCTTGAAGGCAGCCAGGAGTCTTGAAGGCAGCCAGGAGTCTTGAAGGCAGTCAGGGGTCTTGAAGGCAGCCAGGGGTCTTGAAGACAGCCAGGGGTCTTGAAGGCATTCAGGGGTCTTGAAGGCAGCTAGGGGTCTTGAAGGCAGCCAGGGGTCTTGAAGGCAGCCAGGGGTCTTGAAGGCAGCCAGGGGTCTTGAAGGCAGCCAGGAGTCTTGAAGGCAGCCAGGGGTCTTGAAGGCAGCCAGGGGTCTTGAAGGCAGCCAGGGGTCTTGAAGGCAGTCAGGAGTCTTGAAGGCAGCCAGGGGTCTTGAAGGCAGCCAGGGGTCTTGAAGGGAGCCAGGAGTCTTGAAGGCAGCCAGGGGTCTTGAAGGCAGTCAGGGGTCTTGAAGGCAGCCAGGAGTCTTGAAGGCAGCCAGGGGTCTTGAAGGCAGCCAGGGGTCTTGAAGGCAGCCAGGAGTCTTGAAGGCAGCCAGGGGTCTTGAAGGCAGCCAGGGGTCTTGAAGGCAGTCAGGGGTCTTGAAGGCAGCCAGGAGTCTTGAAGGCAGCCATGAGTCTTGAAGGCAGTCAGGGGTCTTGAAGGCAGCCATGGGGTCTTGCAGCCAGCCAGGGGTCTTGAAGGCAGTCAGGGGTCTTGAAGGCAGCCAGGGGTCTTGAAGGCAGCCAGGGGTCTTGAAGGCAGCCAGGGGTCTTGAAGGCAGCCAGGGGTCTTGAAGGCAGTCAGGGGTCTTGAAGGCAGCCAGGAGTCTTGAAGGCAGCCAGGGGTCTTGAAGGCAGCCAGGGGTCTTGAAGGCAGCCAGGAGTCTTGAAGGCAGCCAGGGGTCTTGAAGGCAGCCAGGGGTCTTGAAGGCAGTCAGGGGTCTTGAAGGCAGCCAGGAGTCTTGAAGGCAGCCATGAGTTTTGAAGGCAGTCAGGGGTCTTGAAGGCAGCCATGGGGTCTTGCAGCCAGCCAGGGGTCTTGAAGGCAGTCAGGGGTCTTGAAGGCAGCCAGGGGTCTTGAAGGCAGCCAGGGGTCTTGAAGACAGCCAGGAGTCTTGAAGGCAGCCAGGGGTCTTGAAGGCAGCCAGGGGTCTTGAAGGCAACCAGGAGTCTTGAAGGCAGCCAGGGGTCTTGAAGGCAGTCAGGGGTCTTGAAGGCAGCCAGGAGTCTTGAAGGCAGCCAGGGGTCTTGAAGGCAGTCCGGGGTCTTGAAGGCAGCCAGGAGTCTTGAAGGCAGCCAGGGGTCTTGAAGGCAGTCCGGGGTCTTGAAGGCAGCCAGGAGTCTTGAAGGCAGCCAGGGGTCTTGAAGGCAGCCAGGGGTCTTGAAGGCAGCCAGGGGTCTTGAAGGCAGTCAGGGATCTTGAAGGCAGCCAGGAGTCTTGAAGGCAGCCAGGGGTCTTGAAGGCAGCCAGGGGTCTTGAAGGCAGCCAGGAGTCTTGAAGGCAGCCAGGGGTCTTGAAGGCAGTCAGGGGTCTTGAAGGCAGCCAGGAGTCTTGAAGGCAGCCAGGGGTCTTGAAGGCAGTCCGGGGTCTTGAAGGCAGCCAGGAGTCTTGAAGGCAGCCAGGGGTCTTGAAGGCAGCGAGGAGTCTTGAAGGCAGCCAGGAGTCTTGAAGGCAGCCAGGGGTCTTGAAGGCAGCCAGGGGTCTTGAAGGCAGCCAGGGGTCTTGAAGGCAGTCAGGGATCTTGAAGGCAGCCAGGAGTCTTGAAGGCAGCCAGGGGTCTTGAAGACAGTCAGGGGTCTTGAAGGCAGTCAGGGGTCTTGAAGGCAGCCAGGGGTCTTGAAGGCAGCCAGGGGTCTTGAAGGCAGCCAGGGGTCTTGAAGGCAGCCAGGAGTCTTGAAGGCAGCCAGGGGTCTTGAAGGCAGCCAGGGGTCTTGAAGGCAGCCAGGAGTCTTGAAGGCAGCCAGGGGTCTTGAAGGCAGTCAGGGGTCTTGAAGGCAGCCAGGAGTCTTGAAGGCAGTCCGGGGTCTTGAAGGCAGCCAGGGGTCTTGAAGGCAGCCAGGAGTCTTGAAGGCAGCCAGGGGTCTTGAAGGCAGTCAGGGATCTTGAAGGCAGTCAGGAGTCTTGAAGGCAGCCAGGAGTCTTGAAGGCAGCCAGGAGTCTTGAAGGCAGTCAGGGGTCTTGAAGGCAGCCAGGGGTCTTGAAGACAACCAGGGGTCTTGAAGGCATTCAGGGGTCTTGAAGGCAGCTAGGGGTCTTGAAGGCAGCCAGGGGTCTTGAAGGCAGCCAGGGGTCTTGAAGGCAGCCAGGGGTCTTGAAGGCAGCCAGGAGTCTTGAAGGCAGCCAGGGGTCTTGAAGGCAGCCAGGGGTCTTGAAGGCAGCCAGGGGTCTTGAAGGCAGTCAGGAGTCTTGAAGGCAGCCAGGGGTCTTGAAGGCAGCCAGGGGTCTTGAAGGCAGCCAGGAGTCTTGAAGGCAGCCAGGGGTCTTGAAGGCAGTCAGGGGTCTTGAAGGCAGCCAGGAGTCTTGAAGGCAGCCAGGGGTCTTGAAGGCAGCCAGGGGTCTTGAAGGCAGCCAGGAGTCTTGAAGGCAGCCAGGGGTCTTGAAGGCAGCCAGGGGTCTTGAAGGCAGTCAGGGGTCTTGAAGGCAGCCAGGAGTCTTGAAGGCAGCCATGAGTCTTGAAGGCAGTCAGGGGTCTTGAAGGCAGCCATGGGGTCTTGCAGCCAGCCAGGGGTCTTGAAGGCAGTCAGGGGTCTTGAAGGCAGCCAGGGGTCTTGAAGGCAGCCAGGGGTCTTGAAGGCAGCCAGGGGTCTTGAAGGCAGCCAGGGGTCTTGAAGGCAGTCAGGGGTCTTGAAGGCAGCCAGGAGTCTTGAAGGCAGCCAGGGGTCTTGAAGGCAGCCAGGGGTCTTGAAGGCAGCCAGGAGTCTTGAAGGCAGCCAGGGGTCTTGAAGGCAGCCAGGGGTCTTGAAGGCAGTCAGGGGTCTTGAAGGCAGCCAGGAGTCTTGAAGGCAGCCATGAGTCTTGAAGGCAGTCAGGGGTCTTGAAGGCAGCCATGGGGTCTTGCAGCCAGCCAGGGGTCTTGAAGGCAGTCAGGGGTCTTGAAGGCAGCCAGGGGTCTTGAAGGCAGCCAGGGGTCTTGAAGACAGCCAGGAGTCTTGAAGGCAGCCAGGGGTCTTGAAGGCAGCCAGGGGTCTTGAAGGCAACCAGGAGTCTTGAAGGCAGCCAGGGGTCTTGAAGGCAGTCAGGGGTCTTGAAGACAGCCAGGAGTCTTGAAGGCAGCCAGGGGTCTTGAAGGCAGTCCGGGGTCTTGAAGGCAGCCAGGAGTCTTGAAGGCAGCCAGGGGTCTTGAAGGCAGCGAGGAGTCTTGAAGGCAGCCAGGAGTCTTGAAGGCAGCCAGGGGTCTTGAAGGCAGCCAGGGGTCTTGAAGGCAGCCAGGGGTCTTGAAGGCAGTCAGGGATCTTGAAGGCAGCCAGGAGTCTTGAAGGCAGACAGGCGTCTTGAAGGCAGCCAGGGGTCTTGAAGACAGTCAGGGGTCTTGAAGGCAGCCAGGGGTATTGAAGGCAGCCAGGGGTCTTGAAGGCAGCCAGGGGTCTTGAAGGCAGCCAGGAGTCTTGAAGGCAGCCAGGGGTCTTGAAGGCAGCCAGGGGTCTTGAAGGCAGCCAGGAGTCTTGAAGGCAGCCAGGGGTCTTGAAGGCAGTCAGGGGTCTTGAAGGCAGCCAGGAGTCTTGAAGGCAGCCAGGGGTCTTGAAGGCAGCCAGGGGTCTTGAAGGCAGCCAGGAGTCTTGAAGGCAGCCAGGGGTCTTGAAGGCAGTCAGGGGTCTTGAAGGCAGCCAGGGGTCTTGAAGGCAGCCAGGGGTCTTGAAGGCAGCCAGGGGTCTTGAAGGCAGCCAAGAGTCTTGAAGGCAGCCAGGGGTCTTGAAGGCAGCCAGGGGTCTTGAAGGCAGCCAGGGGTCTTGAAGGCAGCCAGGGGTCTTGAAGGCAGCCAGGGGTCTTGAAGGCAGCCAGGGGTCTTGAAGGCAGCCAGGGGTCTTGAAGGCAGCCAGGGGTCTTGAAGGCAGCCAGGGGTCTTGAAGGCAGCCAGGGGTCTTGAAGGCAGCCAGGGGTCTTGAAGGCAGCCAGGGGTCTTGAAGGCAGCCAGGAGTCTTGAAGGCAGCCAGGGGTCTTGAAGGCAGCCAGGGGTCTTGAAGGCAGCCAGGGGTCTTGAAGGCAGCCAGGGGTCTTGAAGGCAGCCAGGGGTCTTGAAGGCAGCCAGGGGTCTTGAAGGCAGCCAGGGGTCTTGAAGGCAGCCAGGGGTCTTGAAGGCAGCCAGGGGTCTTGAAGGCAGCCAGGGGTCTTGAAGGCAGCCAGGGGTCTTGAAGGCAGCCAGGGGTCTTGAAGGCAGCCAGGGGTCTTGAAGGCAGCCAGGGGTCTTGAAGGCAGCCAGGGGTCTTGAAGGCAGCCAGGGGTCTTGAAGGCAGCCAGGAGTCTTGAAGGCAGCCAGGGGTCTTGAAGGCAGCCAGGGGTCTTGATGGCAGCCAGGGGTCTTGAAGGCAGCCAGGGGTCTTGAAGGCAGCCAGGGGTCTTGAAGGCAGCCAGGGGTCTTGAAGGCAGCCAGGAGTCTTGAAGGCAGCCAGGGGTCTTGAAGGCAGCCAGGGGTCTTGAAGGCAGCCAGGGGTCTTGAAGGCAGCCAGGGGTCTTGAAGGCAGCCAGGGGTCTTGAAGGCAGCCAGGGGTCTTGAAGGCAGCCAGGGGTCTTGAAGGCAGCCAGGGGTCTTGAAGGCAGCCAGGGGTCTTGAAGGCAGCCAGGGGTCTTGAAGGCAGCCAGGGGTCTTGAAGGCAGCCAGGGGTCTTGAAGGCAGCCAGGGGTCTTGAAGGCAGCCAGGGGTTATAATCCTTCCCCTCCAAACTTTCTATTTCATTTTCTTATTTTTTCTCCCTCTCTTTCTTTATTATCCTTCCTGCCTTTAGTCTTGCTCTTCTAACTTAAGTCTTGTTCTACTAACTTAAGTCTTGTTCTTCTGACTTAAGTCTTGTTCTTCTAACTTGTCTTGTTCTTCTAACTTAAGTCTTGTTCTTCTAACTTAAGTCTTGTTCTTCTAACTTAAGTCTTGTTCTTCTAGCTTAAGTCTTGTTCCTCTAACTTAAGTCTTGTTCTTCTAACTTAAGTCTTGTTCTTCGAACTTAAGTCTTGTTCTTCGAACTTAAGTCTTGTTCCCCTAACTTAATCCTTGTTCTTCTAACTTAAGTCTTGTTCTTCTAACTTAAGCCTTGTTCTTCTACCTTAAGCCTTGTTCTTCTAACTTAAGTCTTGTTCTTCTAACTTAAGCCTTGTTCTTCTAACTTAAGTCTTGTTCTTCTAACTTAAGTCTTGTTCCTCTAACTTAAGTCTTGTTCTTCTAACTTAAGTCTTGTTCTTCTAACTTTAGTGTTGTTCTTCTAACTTAAGTCTTGTTCTTCTAACTTAAGTCTTATTCTTCTAACTTAAGTCTTGTTCTTCTAACTTAAGTCTTGTTCTTCTAACTTAAATCTTGTTCTTCTAACTTAAATCTTGTTCTTCTAACTTAAATCTTGTTCTTCTAACTTAAGTCTTGTTCTTCTAACTTAAATCTTGTTCTTCTAACTTAAATCTTGTTCTTCTAACTTAAATCTTGTTCTTCTAACTTAAATCTTGTTCTTCTAACTTAAATCTTGTTCTTCTAACTTAAATCTTGTTCTTCTAACTTAAATCTTGTTCTTCTAACTTAAATCTTGTTCTTCTAACTTAAGTCTCGTTCTTCTAACTTCAGTCTTTTTGTTCTAACTTAAGTCTTGTTCTTCTAACTTAAATCTTGTTCTTCTAACTTCAGTCTTTTTATTCTAACTTAAATCTTGTTCTTCTAACTTAAGTCTCGTTCTTCTAACTTAAATCTTGTTCTTCTAACTTCAGTCTTTTTGTTCTAACTTAAATCTTGTTCTTCTAACTTAAGTCTCGTTCTTCTAACTTAAATCTTGTTCTTCTAACTTAAGTCTTGTTCTTCTATCTTTAGTGTTGTTCTTCTAGCTTAAATCTTGTTGTTCTAACTTAAATCTTGTTCTTCTAACTTAAGTCTCGTTCTTCTAACTTAAATCTTGTTCTTCTAACTTAAGTCTTGTTCTTCTAACTTAAGTCTTGTTCTTCTAACTTAAGTCTTGTTCTTCTAGCTTAAATCTTGTTCTTCTAACTTAAATCTTGTTCTTCTAACTTAAGTCTTGTTCTTCTAACTTTAGTGTTGTTCTTCTAACTTTAGTCTTGTTCCTCTGACTTAGGTCTTGTTCTTCTAAAGTCTTGTTCTTCTAACTTAAGTTTTGTTCTAACTTAAGTTTTATTCTAACTTAAGTTTTCTTCTAATATAAATCTTGTTCATCTAACTTTTAAATCTTGTTCTTCGAATTTAAGTCTTCTGACTTAAGTCTTGTTCTAACTTAAGTCTTGTTCTAACTTAAGTCTTGTTCTTCTAATGTAAGTCTTGTTCTAATTTAAATCTTGTTCTTCTAACTTAAGCCCGGCCCTGTTGCTGGCACCAGTTGTAAGTCTTTAATATAAGACTGGCACTGCTTCTCAGTCTTTACCTCTTGGCTGGCACCAGCTGGCACTGTGTTGCGAGAGTGTCACTGGTATTTGCTGTGAGTGGCACCAACCGGCACCGCTAGGGGTGGTGTCCAGGCCTGACACAGGAAATTGACACTCTCCATGTGTGACAGCAGTAGACAGTCAGTTTGCTTGTGTATGCTGTGAATAGGCTGGGTACATGACTGTTGAGTGTGATGTGAGTAGGCTGAGGACATGACTGTTGAGTGTAGTGTGAATACGCTGGGTACGTGACTGTTGAGTGTGGTGTGAGTAGGCTGGATACATGACTGTTGAGTGTGATGTGAGTAGGCTGAGTACATGACTGTTGAGTGTGGTGTGAGTAGGCTGGGTACATGACTGTTGAGTGTGATGTGAGTAGGCTGGGTACATGACTGTTGAGTGTGGTGTGAGTAGGCTGGATACATGACTGTTGAGTGTGATGTGAGTAGGCTGAGTACATGACTGTTGAGTGTGGTGTTAGTAGGCTGGGTACATGACTGTTGTGTGTGATGTGAGTAGGCTGAGTACATGACTGTTGAGTGTGATGTGAGTAGGCTGAGTACATGACTGTTGTGTGGTGTGAGTAGGCTGAGGACATGACTGTTGAGTGTAGTGTGAATACGCTGGGTACGTGACTGTTGAGTGTGATGTGAGTAGGCTGGGTACATGACTGTTGAGTGTGATGTGAGTAGGCTGGGTACATGACTGTTCAGTGTGATGTGAGTAGGCTGAGGACATGACTGTTGAGTGTAGTGTGAATACGCTGGGTATGTGACTGTTGAGTGTGATGTGAGTAGGCTGGATACATGACTGTTGAGTGTGGTGTGAGTAGGCTGAGTACATGACTGTTGAGTGTGGTGTGATTAGGCTGGGTACATGACTGTTGAGTGTGATGTGAGTAGGCTGGGTACATGATTGTTCAGTGTGATGTGAGTAGGCTGGGTACATGACTGTTGAGTGTGATGTGAGTAGGCTGAGGACATTACTGTTGAGTGTAGTGTGAATACGCTGGGTACATGACTGTTGAGTGTGGTGTGAGTAGGCTGAGTACATGACTGTTGAGTGTGGTGTGATTAGGCTGGGTACATGACTGTTGAGTGTGATGTGAGTAGGCTGGGTACATGATTGTTCAGTGTGATGTGAGTAGGCTGGGTACATGACTGTTCAGTGTGATGTGAGTAGGCTGTGTATGTGACTGTTGAGTGTGATGTGAGTAGGCTGGATACATGACTGTTGAGTGTGGTGTGAGTAGGCTGGGTAGATGACTGTTGAGTGTGGTGTGAGTAGGATGGGTAGATGACTGTTGAGTGTGATGTGAGTAGGCTGAGGACATGACTGTTGAGTGTAGTGTGAATACGCTGGGTACGTGATTGTTGAGTGTGGTGTGAGTAGGCTGGATACATGACTGTTGAGTGTGATGTGAGTAGGCTGGGTACATGACTGTTGAGTGTGGTGTGAGTAGGCTGGATACATGACTGTTGAGTGTGATGTGAGTAGGCTGGGTACATGACTGTTGAGTGTGGTGTGAGTAGGCTGGGTACATGACTGTTGAGTGTGGTGTGAGTAGGCTGGATACATGACTGTTGAGTGTGATGTGAGTAGGCTGGGTACATGACTGTTGAGTGTGGTGTGAGTAGGCTGAGTACATGACTGTTGAGTGTGATGTGAGTAGGCTGGGTACATAACTGTTGAGTGTAGTGTGAGTAGGCTGGGTACATGACTGTTGAGTGTGGTGTGAGTAGGCTGAGTACATGACTGTTGAGTGTGATGTGAGTAGGCTGGGTACATGACTGTTGAGTGTGGTGTGAGTAGGCTGAGTACATGACTGTTGAGTGTGATGTGAGTACATAAGAACATAAGAACGATGGAACACTGCAGAAGGCCTACTGGCCCATGCGAGGCAGGTCCAAGTCTCCTTCCGGCTTAAGCCAATGCACCCAACCTAGTCAGGTCAGGTCACATTGACTTAAGGGAGGAACACGGCAACCGACCTGGTAGCACAAGCTATCAGGTCTAACTCACACCCACCCACATCTACTCATGTATTTATCCAACCTATTTTTAAAGCTACACAACGTTCTGGCCTCTATAACGGTACTTGGGAGTTTGTTCCACTCATCCACAACTCTATTACCAAACCAGTACTTTCCTATATCCTTCCTGAATCTGAATTTTTCCAACTTAAAAACCATTGCTGCGAGTCCTGTCTAGGCTAGATATTTTCAGCACACTATTTACATCCCCTTTATTTATTCCTGTCTTCCATTTATACACCTCAATCATATCCCCCCTAATTCTACGTCTTTCTAGAGAGTGCAGTTTCAGGGCCCTTAGTCTATCCTCATAGGAAAGGTTTCTGATACATGGGATCAACTTTGTCATCCTCCTTTGTACATTTTCCAGAGAATTTATATCCATTCTGTAATACGGTGACCAAAACTGTGCAGCATAATCTAAATGAGGCCTAACCAAGGATGTATAGAGTTGAAGAACAACCTGAGGACTCCTATTATTTATGCTTCTTGATATGAAGCCAAGGATTCTATTAGCTTTATTGCGAACACTTATGCACTGTTGTCTTGGTTTCAGATTACTGCTAACCAGAACTCCTAAATCTTTTTCGCAATCCGTAATATTAAGATCTACATTATTTAGTTTATATGTGGCATGGTTATTGTCCTGTCCAACATTTAGAACTTTGCATTTGTCTATATTAAACTGCATCTGCCACTTCTCCGACCACTGCATCAGTCTATTCAAATCATCCTGGAGTGCTCTAATGTCCTCGTCAGAATGAATTCGACGGCCTATTTTGGTCGTCGAGTAGGCTGGGTACATAACTGTTGAGTGTAGTGTGAGTAGGCTGGGTACATGACTGTTGAGTGTGGTGTGAGTAGGCTGAGTACATGACTGTTGAGTGTGATGTGAGTAGGCTGGGTACATGACTGTTGAGTGTGGTGTGAGTAGGCTGAGTACATGACTGTTGAGTGTGGTGTGAATACGCTGGGTACATGACTGTTGAGTGTGGTGTGAGTAGGCTGGGTACATGACTGTTGAGTGTGGTGTGAGTAGGCTGGGTACATGACTGTTGAGTGTGATGTGAGTAGGCTGGGTACATGTCTGTTGAGTGTGGTGTGAGTAGGCTGGGTACATGACTGTTGAGTGTGGTGTGAGTAGGCTGAGTACATGACTGTTGAGTGTGGTGTGAGTAGGCTGAGTACATGACTGTTGAGTGTGGTGTGAGTAGGCTGAGTACATGACTGTTGAGTGTGGTGTATCATCAGAACTGGAACATATACAGAATTCGTTTCCTTCCCTCGTACCTAGTAAAGCATCTAAACCACCTCAGAATACTAGGAGTACACTCTCTGGAGCGTTAGAGAGAAAAAGCAAGGGCGCAGTGGCTGCATGCCAATTGAGGGAGATGTGAGCAGACCTGCTGCGTGCCTGCTGGAAGACGTGTCAGTAGGCTGGGGTGTGTGGCTTACTCAGCCATGTCTCCTCAAGAGTAAGACACTCCATCTTCTTGAACTTTGGTCTAACTTCCAAACCAACTTAGACACGGTCAGGCCGTGCCTGAGTGACTTGATGCTCGCTCACACACTATATGTATTAAATATTAATAATAATAACAGTATAATAATAATAATAATAATAATAATAATAATAATAATAATAATAATAATAAAATAACAACATGAATCATAATAATAATAATAATAATAATAATAATAATAATAATAATAATTATTTTTCATAACTATTTTTATATTCATAGCATTTATATAAATACAGACATCAGCCTAGCCTGTATATTACATTTATATACATCGAGTATACACAGAGTATATACACAGAGTATATACACAGAGTATATACACAGAGTATATACAGCGACAGTCAGGCTAGGAGCAGTTACATAATTCATACTCAATTAAATTTACAGTTTCTATTACTCTTCCACATTTTTCAATTACAATTACGCAATCAGAAAAAAATGCAAATTTTTGTTGACAATGTCTCGTTGTTTTATGTTAGATTATTTTCTGCAGTTAGCTCAGATTTTACTAATGTTGATACCATTCTTGAATGTTTATAACCATTGTTAAATGTTGATACCATTGTTAAAATGTTGATACCATTGTTAAAATGTAGATACCATTGTTAAAATGTAGATACCATTGTTAAAATGTTGATACCATTGTTAAAATGTTGATACCATTGTTAAAATGTAGATACCATTGTTAAAATGTTGATACCATTGTTAAAATGTTGATACCATTGTTAAAATGTAGATACCATTTTTAAATATTGATATCATTGTTAACTGTTGATACCATTGTTAAATGTTGATACCATTGTTAAAATGTTGATACCATTGTCAAAAACTGATACCATTGTTAAACTGTTGATACTATTGTTAAATGTTGATACCATTCTTAAATTGTTAATACTATTGTTAAATGTTGATACCATTGTTAAATGCTGATACCATTGTTAAATGTTGATACCATTATTAACTGTTAATACCACTGTTAAATGTTCGAAGTAACAAGGAGAGTCACAGCCCAGGTCAACATGACTGGGCACTACCAGTACTGGACGTGACCCAAACAAGGAGACTGGCATCATAGCGTGTCTCACTGCTCCAGATTTATGATGTAAGTGAAGTAGGTATAAGCTTGACAACAGGCAGTCACAATCACAGTTACTTTTTTAAATCTATAAGTCCAGTTATAGCTACTCTAAACCTACCAGGAGATGTATATTTCTCAGTATATATGAGGTGTCCCGTAGGCCACCCTGCTTCGGTGGGATGTGGCCGGTTTGATATATATATATATATATATATATATATATATATATATATATATATATATATATATATATATATATATATATATATATACATATATATATATCGTGCCGAATACGTAAAAGTGGTCAATTAGCAAGAACTCATTTAAAATTAAGTCCTTTCTAAAATTTTCTCTTATACGTTTAAAGATATATTTTTTTCATTAATGTTGATGTAAAAATTTATAATTTTGCACCAAAAGGAACTTAGAAAACTTACCTAACCTTATTATAACAAGCGCAATTTATTTTAGCCTAACCCAACTAAATATATTTTAGATTTGTTTACAATAATTTAATACTAAACAAACACAGTGAAATATATTTTTTTTCGTTAGGTTCAGAACGATTTTGACGAAATTATTGCATTCACATTATTATTATTATTATTATAATCAAGGGGAAGCGCTAAACCCGGAGGATTATACAGCGCCTGGGGGGGATGTGGAAGGCATTCAGGCTTAATTCGGAGAACTGGAGCACAGATCCAATTCCCCAAATCAAGAGCCCCTCACCAACATCAAGGAACCTTCCTTGAGGGGATTGCATTCACAAATTTTCACTTGTCCTATATGGCAAGATGAGCGTTGCTATTTAAGCTAAGATCGCAAGCTCTGCCTATTCGGCACGACATATATATATATATATATATATATATATATATATATATATATATATATATATATATATATATATATATATATATATATATATATATATATATATGACATTTGATGTGTGTGTGAGTGCATTAATTCTCTGTACTTAATAAGTATGTAAGAATGGCGTGTCATCTTCCTGGAAGATATTCATTGCTCGCGAGACGGCAACACTTTGTTTACATTTTCTCGCGCTTGCGCACTTTCGCTTTACTCATTCAAATTGTCATTAATTTATCTAATGTTTCTCTTACTCCTCATGTTGGCTGTTTTTTGTGCAATTTGTGTGTTTTATTATGTTTAATCTGCTCCTGGGTGTGTGGTTTTTTTTTTTTTTGTATGCTAAGGAGACGTGTTTTAATATGTGACTTTTCGAAATTTCTTTCGTTTTGGAATGGTAATGAAGATTTTTCTTTTTTTTTATCGTACTCACATCATCATCCAGCCCATCATCAACCAACTAATACCAGCTGATCAACTATCTGATACCAGCTGATCATCAACCAGCTGATCATCGTAATAAAGTTGGTAGAATTACCGACAATATGTAAAGTAAAAGGACACAAGTGCAACTAATGTGACATTTTATTGTGGCAACGTTTCGCTCTCCAGGAGCTTTATCAAGCTTGATAAAGCTCCTGGAGCCAACTGATACCAGTCGTGATTAACCAGCTGATACCATCTATCATTACCCAGCTGATACCAGCCATCATCAACGAGCTGATACCAGTCACCATCAATCAGCTGATACGAGGCCATCATCAACCAATCGATACCATCGACCATCAACCAGCTGATACCAGTCATCATCAATCATCTGTTTACCCTCCGTCATCAAGTACAATTCATAAATTTTACTCAACTAAGCGTGTGAAACCTGAATCATCAATGGTCCTCAAGGCCCCTCACGTCATCAACACCTGACCCGCTGAGCCTTTGATATCATCGTCAAGTGACAGCCAAGTGATCAACCACTTGAGCGGTAACTTCAACCACCACCTGACAATTGCGTCATCAACAACCGCCTGACACTGGCGTCATCAAACACCACCTGACAGTTGCGTCATCAACAACCAGCTGACAATTGCATCATCAACAACCAGCTGACACTGGCGTCATCATCCACCACCTGATGACTGACGTCAGCAGCATCAACCAGCACTGACGTAATCGTCCACCTGAATGTATTGCGTCATCAATAATTGATGGTCATTAAGTCGTGGTTTGATTGCTCACATTCCAGGGGTGGGTCATGGGGGAGGGGGCTCTTGATCAGAGCAATTGGAGATGTTATCCCTTCTCGGATCAGAGCTTATTACTTCTCTCCCTCTCCCCAGGCGCTATGTGACGCCCCTACTAATTTAGGGCCTTCTCATTATAATAATAGTTGTTATTATTCTTATTATTTATAACAATAAATTATTTATAGCAATAATAATAATAATAATAATAATAATCTACCTTTCAGTTACTACTTGTAAGCCCCCGCGGCCCGGTCCCAGACCCGATCGTTCAGGCTGTTGGTGACAGCCTGCACTCAGTCTTGAGGACATGTACTGTTCTTTTGTTAATTCTCCTTGTGTATGAATGAAGGGTGTTGAGTCTTGGTCCTTGTACACTTATTAAGTTTCCTCTTAGTGTACTCACCGCACCTCTGCTGTTCATTAGGGATATTTTGCACCGTCTGTTGAGCCTCTCGGCCTCGTGGGTGTAAATTATGATGTATCTTCATTTTCCACTGTCTTCTGTGTATAGATAAGACTGAGGGACTGATAACCTCATCTTCCACTGTCCTTCTGTGTATAGTTCAACAAGACCAAGGGACTGATAACGTCATTTTCCATTGTCATCCAACACCATCTCTGAATGGAACTGATAAAGCCACTGGTGGGTGAAACGTCTTGCTTGTTGGGTGTATTCTACTGTTGATATACACGTGTGTATGTATGTTCTGACATATCTGTGGTTCATGTGAGGTTTCAACTTTCACTTGTGTCAGGTAATGCAGAAGTGTTACCTCCTCAAAGGTCCTTCTCGTCCTCCAGAGAGTAATAACTCAAGGTGCTGTTGAGACCTTCACAATAATTCTTCATTAAAGGCAGTACATATGCCAGTGACAAAGAGTACATGCAGTGTGTGTGGCCTTTTATTGGGACGACGTTTTGTCCACCAGGGACTTATCTGGTGAGGAACTGATGCAGTTCCTGGTGGGTGAAACGTCTTGCTTGTTGGGTGTATTCTACTGTTGATATACACGTGTGTATGTATGTTCTGACATATCTGTGGTTCATGTGAGGTTTCAACTTTCACTTGTGTACCTGTGTGCCTTTGTCTTCAGTGCGAGTTTGGGTACATGTGTGTGTGTGTGTGTGCGCCTTGGTACGTGCGTAGGTGTATGTATGTGTGTGTAGGTACGTGCCTCCGTGTACGTGTGTGGGCGTGGGCGGGACCGGCAGCCAAGCACGCCCAGCCCCCTCACAAAACAGAGCATAAAAACACGCAAGGTGCTCCACCTATGATAATAGAGGCAGGGAGCCAGCGTAATGTGTAAGCTAACCACGGGAAAAACACCATGAATTGTATAGTGATTAATAGTAATTACAGCCGTAATGAGTTGAGTAGTTTGTGTATAATATGTAATAAAGAGGAATTCCCCTCGTGGCACTTAGAGGGGTAATGGCAGGCAGCTGCCTGTCTATGGTGGGTTGTGATGCTTCCTGTGGGTTTTAAGGTAGAGATGATGATGATAATGATGAGTCTTTGGGATGAGTGAATCTTCCTCCCTTCTCCCCTACCCTCTCTTCCTCTATGTCTCTCCCTCCTTCCCTCCCTCCCTCCTTCCCGCTTCCATCCCCTTCTGCTGATTCCACCTTTCCTTTCTTCCATACCTTGTAGACTTCCCTCACTTCCTCCGTCCCATCTCTCTCTGTCTCTCTGTCTCTCTGTCTCGCTCTGTCTCTCTCTGTGTCTGTCTGTCTGTCTGTCTCTCTCTGTGTCTGTCTGTCTGTCTGTCTCTCTCTCTCTCTCTCTCTCTCTCTCTCTCTCTCTCTCTCTCTCTCTCTCTCTCTCTCTCTCTCTCTCTCTCTCTCTCTCTCTCTCTCTCTTTCTCTCTGTCTCTCTCTCTCTCTCTCTCACACACACATCCTTCAGAGTACAGGCACTATACTTCCCACCTCCAAAACAACATCCTCACCCATCCTTCAGAGTTCAGGCACTGTACTTCCCACCTCCAGAACAGAAGGCGTCTTAATGTGATAGTTGGCCTGGCCTTGCGTCCTGCTCCACCCTTCACTGGTCCAGAACTTAAGTGTTTCACATTTTTTTTTTTTTTGGCTCAAGCAGTGGACGGGATTCGAACCTGAGGTCATTCGTGCGCCGACCCTACGTTCTTCCACTATTCGCTGATGGATACAATAAGCATGAGAAACCTTTTTTTTTTGGGGGGGAGGGTCACGTCTCCAGGGTCCAACACTGCTCTGTCAACTACACTATTTATTGAAGGCAAACTCTGACCAGATCATTCAAAAGTTCTGCAGGCGGTAGTGGGCGTGGCATATTAGGCTCACCAGCCTTACAATTGGTCGAGAACTAACGGTTTTTCTCATCGTCTCTCCCGATAGGTTCTTCAAGCGGCAGTGGGTGTGGCATACCAGGGTCCACCGTCCTACTATTGGTCGAGAACGCGGACTGGTTCCTCCCACTTTTCGCAACGACCACACATTGGACCGCTGCCACACGTCAACGAGGTCATGACGGAGTGGTCGCGTTGGAGCTCCTGGGCCACGTGTTCCAGGTCAGTGTAGTTCAGCTAGGGGGCAGGGGCAGGCGCTCTGTATGTGTAAGTGTGGAATATTCTGTATGATTTGATGTGTATGACCAGTCTAGTCCAGAGTGACTAGCCAAAATACAGTCTGACCAGGGTGTGTATGCTTGCAGGTCGTGTGGAGGAGGAGTCAGGTCCAGGAGTCGAACCTGCGTCACCAGGTTTCCAAGGTAAGAGCCAGGTTTCCATGTTAAGAGTCAGGTTCACTAGCAAGAGCCAGGTTCTTTACTAAGAGTCAGGTTCATTAACAAGAGCCAGGTTCTTTAGTAAGAGTCAGGTCCTCTAGTATAGTATGAGCCTGGTTCCCGACTAAGAGCCAGGTCCCCTGTTAAGAGCCAGGTTCTTCATTAAGAGCCAGGCCACCCAGTAAGAACCAGGTTCTTCACTAAGAGCCAGGTATCCTAGTAAGAGTCAGGTTTCTAACTAAGAGTCAGGTTTCCTAGTTAGAGCCAGGTCCCCTAGTAAGAGCCAGGTCCCTTAGCAAGAGCCAGGTCCCCTAGTAAGAGCCAGGTCCCCTAGTAAGAGCCAGGTCCCTTAGTAAGCCAGGTTCCCTAGTAAGAGCCAGGTCCCCTAGTAAGAGCCAAGACCCGTAGTAAGAACCAGGGGTCCTAGTAAGACCCAGGTCTCATAATCAGAGCTAAGTCCCGTAGTAAAAGCCGGGTCCCCTAGTGAAGAGCCAGGTCTCCTAGTTAGAGCCAGGTTCCCTAGTAAGAACCAGATCCCCTAGTAAGAGCCAGGTCCCGTAGTAAGAGCCAGATTCCCTAGTAAAAGCCAGGTTCCCTAGTAAGAGCCAGGGCCCGTAGTAAGAGCCAGGTCCCCTAGTAAGAGCCAGGCCTCATAGAGCCAGGTCCCCTAGTAAGAGCCAGGCCTCATAGAGCCAGGTCTCCTAGTAAGAGCCAGGCCTCATAAAGCCAGGTCCCGTAGTAAGAGCCAGGCCTCATAGAGCCAGGTCCCGTAGTAAGAGCCAGGTCCCCTAGTAAAGAGCCAGGTCCCCTAGTAAGAGCCAGATTACCTGGTAAGAGCCAGGTCCCGTGGTAAGAACCAGATCCCCTAGTAAGAGCCAGGCCCCCTAGTAAGATCCAGATCCCCTAGTAAGAGCCAGGTTCCCCAGGTTAGTGTTCTAGCTACCGGAAAAGTATGGATTAAAAGGCTGCGTGGTTAAATGATACACTTGCTAGGTCTGAAGTCTGCCAAGTGTTTGACCTAAACGCTTTTACTGTGACGACTTTAACAGTAAAAATTTTCAGGCCGCTTTACACACACACATACATACATACATACATATATATATATATATATATATATATATATATATATATATATATATATATATATATATATATATATATATATATATATATATATATATATATATCATCTTGTAGGAGTGAGGAAGAGCCAGTTGTGAGTGTGGAGAAAGTTGGTGAGGCAGTGGGTAGAATGAAAGGTGCTAAGGCAGCTGGGATTGATGGGATAAAGATAGAAATGTTAAAAGCAGGTGGGGATGTAGTTTTGGAGTGGTTGTTGCTTTTATTTAATAAATGTATGGAAGAGGGTAAGGTACCTAGGGATTGGCAGAGAGTGTATATAGTTCCATTATATAAAGGCAGAGGGGACAAAAGAGTGCAAAATGTATAAGGGAATAAATCTGTTGAGTATACCTGGTAAAGTGTATAGTAGAGTTATTACTGAAAGAATTAAGAGTAAGACGGAGAGTATGATAGCAGATGAACAAGGAGGCTTTAGGAAGGGTAGGGAGTGTGTAGACCACGTGTTTACAGTGAAAAATATAGGTGAACAGTATTTAGATAAGGGTAAAGAGCTTTTTGTGCCAATTTTGGATTTGGAAAAGGCGTATGACAGGGTGGATAGGTGGGCAGTGTGGCAGGTGTTGCAAATGTATGGAATAGGAGGTAGGTTACTGAAAGCGGTGAAGAGTTTTTACGAGAATAGTGAAGTTCAGGTTAGAGTATGTAGGAGAGAGGGAGATTATTTCCCAGTAAAAGTAGCCCCTAGACAAAGATTTGTGATGTCGCCATGGTTGTTCAATATATTTATAGATGGGGTTGTAAGAGAAGTGAATGCTTGGGTGTTGGCAAGAGGTGTGGGGTTAAAAGATAAAGAATCTGACACAAAGTGGGAGTTGTCACAGTTGCTCTTTGCTTATGACACTGTGCTTGTGGGAGATTCTGAAGAGAAGTTGCAGAGGTTGGTGGATGAATTTGGTAGGGTATGTAAAAGAAGAAAATAAAGTGAATATAGGAAAGAGTAAGGTGATGAGGATAACAAAAAAATTAGGTGACGGAAGATTGGATATCAGATTTAAGGGAGAGAGTATGGAGGAGGTGAATATATTCAGATATTTAGGAGTGGACGTGTCAACAGATGGGTCTATGAAGGGTAAGGTGAATCATAGAATTGATGAGGGGAAACAGGTGACTGGTGCACTTGGACTGTGAAGACAAAGAACTTTGTCCATGGAAGCAAAGAGGGAAGTGTATGAGAGTATAGTTATACCAACGCTCTTATATGGATGTGAAGCATGAGTGGTGAATGTTGCAACAAGGAGAAGGCTGGAGGCAGTGGAGATGTCATGTTTGAGGGCAATGTGTGGTGTGAATATAATGCTGAAAATTCTTAGTTTGGAAATTAGGAGGAGGTGCAGGATTGCCAAAACTATTATCGAGAGGGCCGAGGATGGGCTGTTGAGGGGGTTCGGACATATAGAGAGGATGGAACAAAATAGAATGACTTCGAGAGTGTATAAATCTGTAGTAGAGGGAAGGCGGGGTAGTGGTCGGCCTAGGAAAGGTTGGAGGGAGGGGGTAAAGGAGGCTTTGTGTGCGAGGGGCTTGGACTTCCTGCAGGCATGCGTGAGCGTGTTTGATAGGAGTGAATGGAGTCTAATGGTTTTTAGAACTTGACGTGCTGTTGGAGCGTGAGTGTGAGCAGGGTAACCGGCAGGCCGGACTTGAGTCCTGGAGATGGGAGGTACAATGTCTGCACTCTGAAGGAGGAGTGTTAATGTTTCAGTTTTATAACTGTAGTGTAAGCTTGCCTCTGGCAAGACAGTGATGGAGTGAATGATGATGAAAATTTTTCCTTTTCGGGCCACCCTGCCTTGGTGGGAGATGGCCGATGTGTTATATATATATATATATATATATATATATATATATATATATATATATATATATATATATATATATATATATATATATATGTATGTATATATATATATATATATATATATATATATATATATATATATATATATATATATATATATATATATATATATATATATATATATTTATTTATTTATTTATTTATTTATTTGAGTCAAGACAAGAGTAGGAGTGATGGCGGTGGATTGTCCACTGTCTCTGTCGTAGTTAAATGTCCTGAACAAAGTATTGCCATTTATTTTTAAGCAACTTTTCTGACATTTAATTTGCTCTTTATTCCTGCCTCATTCATCGTCCAGTCATACAATCACACAGTGTTCTTGTCCCCCAGTCGTACAGTCACTCAGTCTTGCAGTCTCCCAGTTTTTCAGTCACAGTCTTCCAGTCTCCCAGTCGTACACTCATACAGTCTTCCAGTCTCCCAGTCGTACACTCACACAGTCTTCCAGTCTCCCAGTCGTGCAGTCACACAGTCTTCCAGTCTCCCAGTCGTACAATCACACAGTCTTCCAGTCGTACAATCACACAGTCTTCCAGTCTCCCAGTCGTACAATCACACAGCCTTCCAGTCTCCCAGTCGTACACTCACACAGTCTTCCAGTCTCCCAGTCGTACACTCACACAGTCTTCCAGTCTCTCAGTCGTACACTCACACAGTCTTCCAGTCTCTCAGTCGTACACTCACACAGTCTTCCAGTCTCTCAGTCGTACACTCACACAGTCTTCCAGTCTCCCAGTCGTACACTCACACAGTCTTCCAGTCTCTCAGTCGTACACTCACACAGTCTTCCAGTCTCTCAGTCGTACACTCACACAGTCTTCCAGTCTCTCAGTCGTACACTCACACAGTCTTCCAGTCTCTCAGTCGTACACTCACACAGTCTTCCAGTCTCTCAGTCGTACACTTACACAGTCTTCCAGTCTCCCAGTCGTACACTCACACAGTCTTCCAGTCTCTCAGTCGTACACTCACACAGTCTTCCAGTCACACAGTTTTCCAGTTACACAGTCCTCCCGTCTCCCAGTCATACAGTTACACAGTCACACAGTCGTACACACTCACAGTCTCAGAAGAAACAGTCCTCTCGTGCCTATCTCCCCTACTGTATCTCCATTACTCTGTCAGATAAATTTAGTGAGCCAGTAAGTTCGTGAGACAGGGATTCACATTCCTAAAACCACGCTAGATGTCGTCTGTACACGCATTCCTTGGACATGTACAACACATTCTCCTTCTCACTGCCTCCAGTGACTCATACTCTTCGCAGGGTGATGCCCGGATCCGGGGTACGAACCAGCCATGACCAGTGCAGTGGTCAGAGCGTGGAGTACGGTGTGTGTGGGAGGCCAGTGTGCCCACCTGGGCAGGTGTCAGCGGTGTCGTTCAGGGCGGCACAGTGCCGGCACTACAACAATAGGCGAGTCTTCGGCAGACTGGTCAACAACTGGGTCCCCTACACTCAAGGTGAGAGAGAGAGATACGTACTTTGGAATAGTAAAAATGTATGTTATACAACGATATAAACCTTATTATTAGATACCGACAAATTGGTTGAGAAAGACATGTGAATAATCATTAAAACATATTTATTAGAAAACGTTTCGGTCCTGAGACCTTGATCACTTCTAACACACTAAGGTTGAAAAGACAGTATATATAGGTGGAGAGTGAGGTGTG
>NC_091292.1:13408835-13428835 GCF_038502225.1 Cherax quadricarinatus | reverse complement strand
CAGACCACCACCCAGTGAGTAACCACTCCAGACCACCACCCAGTGAGTAACCCACTCCAGACCACGAACCAGTGAGTAACCCACTCCAGACCACCACCCAGTGAGTAACCCACTAAAGACCACAACCCAGTGAGTAACCCACTCCAGACCACCACCCAGTGAGTAACCAACTCTAGATCACCACCCAGTGAGTAACCCACTCCAGACCACGAACCAGTGAGTAACCCACTCCAGACCACCACCCAGTGAGTAACCCACTCCAGACCACGAACCAGTGAGTAACCCACTCCAGACCACCACCCAGTGAGTAACCCACTCCAGACCACCACCCAGTGAGTAACCCACTCCAGACCACGAACCAGTGAGTAACCCACTCCAGACCACCACCCAGTGAGTAACCCACTCCAGACCATCACCCAGTGAGTAACCCACTAAAGACCACCACCCAGTGAGTAACCCACTCCAGACCGCCACCCAGTGAGTAACCCACTCTAGATCACCACCCAGTGAGTAACCCACTCGAGACCACCACCCAGTGAGTAACCCACTCCAGACCACGAACCAGCGAGTAACCCACTCCAGACCACCACCCAGTGAGTAACCCACTCCAGACCACCACCCAGTGAGTAACCCAATTCAGATCACCACCCAGTGAGTAACCCACTCCAGACCACCACCCAGTGAGTAACCCACTCCAGACCACCACCCAGTGAGTAACCCACTCCAGACCACCACCCAGTGAGTAACCCACTCCAGACCACCACCCAGTGAGTAACCCACTAAAGACCACCACCCAGTGAGTAACCCACTCCAGACCACCACCCAGTGAGTAACCCACTCCAGACCACGAACCAGTGAATAACCCACTCCAGACCACCACCCAGTGAGTAACCCACTCCAGACCACCACCCAGTTAGTAGCCCACTCCAGACCACCACCCAGTGAGTAACCCACTCCAGACCACCACCCAGTGAGTAACCCATTCCAGATCACCACCCAGTGAGTAACCCACTCCAGACCACGAACCAGTGAGTAACCCACTCCAGACCACCAGCCAGTGAGTAACCCACTCCAGACCACCATCCAGTGAGTAACCCACTCCAGACCACCACCCAGTGAGTAACCCACTCCAGACCACCACCCAGTGAGTAACCCTCTCCAGACCACGACCCAGTGAATAACCCACTCCAGACCACCACCCAGTGAGTAACCCACTCCAGACCACGACCCAGTGAGTAACCCACTCCAGACCACCACCCAGTGAGTAACCCACTCCAGACCACCACCCAGTGAGTAACCCACTCCAGACCACCACCCAGTGAGTAACCCACTCCAGACCACCACCCAGTGAGTAACCCACTCCAGACCACCACCCAGTGAGTAACCCACTCCAGACCACGACCCAGTGAGTAACCCACTCCAGATCTCAGTAGTATCAGTTCCCGGTAGTACCAGTTACCAGTAACCAGTTACCAGCAGTATGACTGACTACCAACCGTCTGCGTGAATCACTGACTGTTATTCATGTTGCTGCTAACAATAGCATGTTTTTGAACGCCGCTCACCCCTAGGACCCAATTCGTGAGTCAGTCTTCAGATAGAGAGCAGAGGCAGGGCGGGCCTTGTGCTTCCCATATTTTTTTTTTTTTATTATCACACTGGCCGATTCCCACCAAGGCAGGGTGGCCCGAAAAATAAAAACTTTCACCATCATTCACTCCATCACTGTCTTGCCAGAAGGGTGCTTTACACTACAGTTTTTAAACTGCAACATTAACACCCCTCCTTCAGAGTGCAGGCACTGTACTTCCCATCTCCAGGACTCAAGTCCGGCCTGCCGGTTTCCCTGAATCCCTTCATAAATGTTACTTTGCTCACACTCCAACAGCACGTCAAGTATTAAAAACCATTTGTCTCCATTCACTCCTATCAAACACGCTCACGCATGCCTGCTGGAAGTCCAAGCCCCTCGCACACAAAACCCCCTTTACCCCCTCCCTCCAACCCTTCCTAGGCCGACCCCTACCCCGCCTTCCTTCCACTACAGACTGATACACTCTTGAAGTCATTCTGCTTCGCTCCATTCTCTCTACATGTCCGAACCACCTCAACAACCCTTCCTCAGCCCTCTGGACAACAGTTTTGGTAATCCCGCACCTCCTCCTAACTTCCAAACTACGAATTCTCTGCATTATATTCACACCACACATTGCCCTCAGACATGACATCTCCACTGCCTCCAGCCTTCTCCTTGCTGCAACATTCATCACCCACGCTTCACACCCATATAAGAGCGTTGGTAAAACTATACTCTCATACATTCCCCTCTTTGCCTCTAAGGACAAAGTTCTTTGTCTCCACAGACTCCTAAGTGCACCACTCACTCTTTTTCCCTCATCAATTCTATGATTCACCTCATCTTTCATAGAACCATCCGCTGACACGTCCACTCCCAAATATCTGAATACGTTCACCTCCTCCATACTCTCTCCCTCCAATCTGATATTCAATCTTTCATCACCTAATCTTTTTGTTATCCTCATAACCTTACTCTTTCCTGTATTCACCTTTAATTTTCTTCTTTTGCACACCCTACCAAATTCATCCACCAATCTCTGCAGCTTCTCTTCAGAATCTCCCAAAAGCACAGTGTCATCAGCAAAGAGCAGCTGTGACAACTCCCACTTTGTGTGTGATTCTTTATCTTTTAACTCCACGCCTCTTGCCAAGACCCTCGCATTTACTTCTCTTACAACCCCATCTATAAATATATTAAACAACCACGGTGACATCACACATCCTTGTCTAAGGCCTACTTTTACTGGGAAAAAATTTCCCTCTTTCCTACATACTCTAACTTGAGCCTCACTATCCTCGTAAAAACTCTTCACTGCTTTCAGTAACCTACCTCCTACACCATACACTTGCAACATCTGCCACATTGCCCCCCTATCCACCCTGTCATACGCCTTTTCCAAATCCATAAATGCCACAAAGACCTCTTTAGCCTTATCTAAATACTGTTCACTTATATGTTTCACTGTAAACACCTGGTCCACACACCCCCTACCTTTCCTAAAGCCTCCTTGTTCATCTGCTATCCTATTCTCCGTCTTACTCTTAATTCTTTCAATTATAACTCTACCATACACTTTACCAGGTACACTCAACAGACTTATCCCCCTATAATTTTTGCACTCTCTTTTATCCCCTTTGCCTTTATACAAAGGAACTATGCGTGCTCTCTGCCAATCACTAGGTACCTTACCCTCTTCCATACATTTATTAAATAATTGCACCAACCACTCCAAAACTATATCCCCACCTGCTTTTAACATTTCTATCTTTATCCCATCAATCCTGGCTGCCTTACCCCCTTTCATTTTACCTACTGCCTCACGAACTTCCCCCACACTCACAACTGGCTCTTCCTCACTCCTACAAGATGTTATTCCTCCTTGCCCTATACACGAAATCACAGCTTCCCTATCTTCATCAACATTTAACAATTCCTCAAAATATTCCCTCCATCTTCCCAATACCTCTAACTCTCCATTTAATAATTCTCCTCTCCTATTTTTAACTGACAAATCCATTTGTTCTCTAGGCTTTCTTAACTTGTTAATCTCACTCCAAAACTTTTTCTTATTTTCAACAAAATTTGTTGCTAACATCTCACCCACTCTCTCATTTGCTCTCTTTTTACATTGCTTCACCACTCTCTTAACCTCTCTCTTTTTCTCCATATACTCTTCCCTCCTTGCATCACTTCTACTTTGTAAAAACTTCTCATATGCTAACTTTTTCTCCCTTACTACTCTCTTTACATCATCATTCCACCAATCGCTCCTCTTCCCTCCTGCACCCACTTTCCTGTAACCACAAACTTCTGCTGAACACTCTAACACTACATTTTTAAACCTACCCCATACCTCTTCGACCCCATTGCCTATGCTCTCATTAGCCCATCTATCCTCCAATAGCTGTTTATATCTTACCCTAACTGCCTCCTCTTTTAGTTTATAAACCTTCACCTCTCTCTTCCCTGATGCTTCTATTCTCCTTGTATCCCATCTACCTTTTACTCTCAGTGTAGCTACAACTAGAAAGTGATCTGATATATCTGTGGCCCCTCTATAAACATGTACATCTTGAAGTCTACTCAACAGTCTTTTATCTACCAATACATAATCCAACAAACTACTGTCATTTCGCTCTACATCATATCGTGTATACTTATTTATCCTCTTTTTCTTAAAATATGTATTACCTATAACTAAACCCCTTTCTATACAAAGTTCAATCAAAGGGCTCCCATTATCATTTACACCTGGCACCCCAAACTTACCTACCACACCCTCTCTAAAAGTTTCTCCTACTTTAGCATTCAGGTCCCCTACCACAATTACTCTCTCACTTGGTTCAAAGGCTCCTATACATTCACTTAACATCTCCCAAAATCTCTCTCTCTCCTCTGCATTCCTCTCTTCTCCAGGTGCATACACGCTTATTATGACCCACTTCTCGCATCCAACCTTTACTTTAATCCACATAATTCTTGAATTTACACATTCATATTCTCTTTTCTCCTTCCATAACTGATCATTTAACATTACTGCTACCCCTTCCTTTGCTCTAACTCTCTCAGATACTCCAGATTTAATCCCATTTATTTCCCCATATATTTCCCATATATTCCGTTATAATTATACTCCATTATTGTCTATGTGACTTTTCTTTACCCAGTCCATGTAATCGAACCCCCCACATGACACAGACCACCACCCAGTGAGTAACTCACTCCAGACCACCACCCAGTGAGTAACTCACTCCAGACCACCACCCAGTGAGTAACTCACCCCAGACCACCACCCAGTGAGTAACTCACTCCAGACCACCACCCAGTGAGTAACTCACTCCAGACCACCACCCAGTGAGTAACTCACCCCAGACCACCACCCAGTGAGTAACTCACTCCAGACCACCACCCAATGAGTAACTCACCCCAGACCACCACCCAGTGAGTAACTCACCCCAGACCACCACCCAGTGAGTAACTCACCCCAGACCACCACCCAGTGAGTAACTCACCCCAGACCACCACCCTGTGAGTAACTCAACCCAGACCACCACCCAGTGAGTAACTCACCCCAGACCACCACACCCAGTGAGTAACCCACTCCAGACCACGACCCAGTGAGTAACCACTCCAGACCACCACCCAGTGAGTAACTCACCCCAGACCACCACCCAGTGAGTAACTCACCCCAGACCACCACCCAGTGAGTAACTCACACCAGACCACCACCCAGTGAGTAACTCACCCCAGACCACCACCCAGTGAGTAACTCACCCCAGACCACCACCCAGTGAGTAACTCACTCCAGACCACCACCCAGTGAGTAACTCACCCCAGACCACCACCCAGTGAGTAACTCACCCCAGACCACCACCCAGTGAGTAACTCACTCCAGACCACCACCCAGTGAGTAACTCACCCCAGACCACCACCCAGTGAGTAACTCACCCCAGACCACCACCCAGTGAGTAACTCACTCCAGACCACCACCCAGTAGTAACTCACCCCAGACCACCACCCAGTGAGTAACTCACCCCAGACCACCACCCAGTGAGTAACTCACCCCAGACCACCACCCAGTGAGTAACTCACCCCAGACCACCACCCAGTGAGTAACTCACTCCAGACCACCACCCAGTGAGTAACTCACTCCAGACCTCCACCCAGTGAGTAACTCACCCCAGACCACCACCCAGTGAGTAACTCACCCCAGACCACCACCCAGTGAGTAACTCACCCCAGACCACCACCCAGTGAGTAACTCACCCCAGACCACCACCCAGTGAGTAACTCACTCCAGACCTCCACCCAGTGAGTAACTCACTCCAGACCACCACCCAGTGAGTAACTCACTCCAGACCTCCACCCAGTGAGTAACTCACTCCAGACCACCACCCAGTGAGTAACCCCCTCCAGGCCAACAACCAGTGAGGAACTCACTCCAGACCACCACCCAATGAGTAACTCACTCCAGACCACCGCCCAGTGAGTAGCCCACTCCAGACCTCCACCCAGTGAGTAACTCACTCCAGACCTCCACCCAGTGAGTAACTCACTCCAGACCTCCACCCAGTGAGTAACCCCCTCCCGGCCAACAACCAGTGAGCAACTCACTCCAGACCACCACCCAGTGAGTAACCCACTCCAGACCACCACCCAGTGAGTAACCCCCTCCAGGCCAACAACCAGTGAGCAACTCACTCCAGACCACCACCCAGTGAGTAACCCACTCCAGACCACCACCCAGTGAGTAACCCCCTCCAGGCCAACAACCAGTGAGGAACTCACTCCAGACCACCACCCAATGAGTAACTCACTCCAGACCACCACCCAGTGAGTAACCCACTCCAGACCACCACCCAGTGAGTAACCCCCTCCAGGCCAACAACCAGTGAGGAACTCACCCCAGACCACCACCCTGTGAGTAACTCACCCCAGACCACCACCCAGTGAGTAACTCACCCCAGACCACCACCCAGTGAGTAACTCACCCCAGACCACCACCCAGTGAGTAACTCACTCCAGACCACCACCCAGTGAGTAACTCACCCCAGACCACCACCCAGTGAGTAACTCACCCCAGACCACCACCCAGTGAGTAACTCACTCCAGACCACCACCCAGTGAGTAACTCACCCCAGACCACCACCCAGTGAGTAACTCACCCCAGACCACCACCCAGTGAGTAACTCACTCCAGACCACCACCCAGTGAGTAACTCACCCCAGACCACCACCCAGTGAGTAACTCACCCCAGACCACCACCCAGTGAGTAACTCACTCCAGACCACCACCCAGTGAGTAACTCACCCCAGACCACCACCCAGTGAGTAACTCACCCCAGACCACCACCCAGTGAGTAACTCACCCCAGACCACCACCCAGTGAGTAACTCACCCCAGACCACCACCCAGTGAGTAACTCACTCCAGACCACCACCCAGTGAGTAACTCACTCCAGACCTCCACCCAGTGAGTAACTCACCCCAGACCACCACCCAGTGAGTAACTCACCCCAGACCACCACCCAGTGAGTAACTCACCCCAGACCACCACCCAGTGAGTAACTCACCCCAGACCACCACCCAGTGAGTAACTCACTCCAGACCTCCACCCAGTGAGTAACTCACTCCAGACCACCACCCAGTGAGTAACTCACTCCAGACCTCCACCCAGTGAGTAACTCACTCCAGACCACCACCCAGTGAGTAACCCCCTCCAGGCCAACAACCAGTGAGGAACTCACTCCAGACCACCACCCAATGAGTAACTCACTCCAGACCACCGCCCAGTGCGTAGCCCACTCCAGACCTCCACCCAGTGAGTAACTCACTCCAGACCTCCACCCAGTGAGTAACTCACTCCAGACCTCCACCCAGTGAGTAACCCCCTCCCGGCCAACAACCAGTGAGCAACTCACTCCAGACCACCACCCAGTGAGTAACCCACTCCAGACCACCACCCAGTGAGTAACCCCCTCCAGGCCAACAACCAGTGAGCAACTCACTCCAGACCACCACCCAGTGAGTAACCCACTCCAGACCACCACCCAGTGAGTAACCCCCTCCAGGCCAACAACCAGTGAGGAACTCACTCCAGACCACCACCCAATGAGTAACTCACTCCAGACCACCGCCCAGTGAGTAGCCCACTCCAGACCACCACCCAGTGAGTAACCCACTCCAGACCACCACCCAGTGAGTAACCCACTCCAGACCACCACCCAGTGAGTAACCCACTCCAGACCACCACTCAGTGAGAAACCCCCTCCAGATCACCACCCAGTGAGTAACCCACTCCAGACCACGAACCAGTGAGTAACCCACTCCAGACCACCACCCAGTGAGTAACCCACTCCTGACCACCACCCAGTGAGTAACCCACTAAAGACTACAACCCAGTGAGTAACCCAGTCCAGATCACCACCCAGTGAGTAACCCACTAAAGACCACCACCCAGTGAGTAACCCACTCCAGATCACCACCCAGTGAGTAACCCACTCCAGACCACCACCCAGTGAGTAACCCACTCCAGATCACCACCCAGTGAGTAACCCACTCCAGACCACCACTCAGTGAGTAACCCACTCCAGATCACCACCCAGTGAGTAACCCACTCCAGACCACCACCCAGCGAGTAACCCACTCCAGACCGCCACTCAGTGAGTAACCCACTCCAGACCACCACCCAGTGAGTAACCCACTCCAGATCAGCACCAAGTGAGTAACCCACTGCAGGTCACCACCTAGTGAGTAACCCACTCCAGATCACCACCCAGTGAGTAACCCACTCCAGATGAGCACCAAGTGAGTAACCCACTCCAGACCACCACCAGGTGAGTAACCCACTCCAGACCACCACCCAGTGAGTAACCCACTCCAGATCACCACTCAGTGAGTAACCCACTCCAGATCACCACTCAGTGAGTAACCCACTCCAGATCACCACCCAGTGAGTATCCCACTTCAGACAACCACTCAGTGAGTAACCCACTCCAGATCACCACCTAGTGAGGAACCCACTCCAGACCACCACCCAGTGAGTAACCCACTCCAGATCACGACTCAGTGAGTAACCCACTCCAGATCACCACTCAGTGAGTAACCCACTCCAGATAACCACCCAGTGAGTATCTCACTCCAGATCACCACCTAGTGAGTAACCCACTCCAGACCACCGCCCAGTGAGTAACCCACTCCAGATCACCACTCAGTGAGTAACCCACTCCAGATCACCACTCAGTGAGTAACCCACTCCAGATCACCACCCAGTGAGTAACCCACTCCAGACCACCACCCAGTGAGTAATCCACTCCAGATCACCACCCAGTGAGTAACCCACTCCAGATCACCACTCAGTGAGTAACCCACCCCAGATCACCACTCAGTGAGTAACCCACTCCAGACCACCACTCAGTGAGTAACCCACTCCAGATCACCACCCAGTGAGTATCCCACCCCAGACCACCACTCAGTGAGTAACCCACTCCAGATCACCACCCAGTGAGTAACCCACTCCAGATCACCACCCAGTGAGTAACCCACTCCAGATCACCACCCAGTGAGTATCCCACTCCACATCACCACCCAGTGAGTATCCCACTCCAGACCATTACCCAGTGAGTAACCCACTCCAGATCACCACCCAGTGAGTATCCCACTCCAGACCATTACCCAGTGAGTATCCCACTCCACACCTCCACCCAGTGAGTACCCCACTCCAGACCATTACCCAGTAACCCACTCTAAGCCACTACCGGGACTACCCAGTAACCCACTAGAAACTAGGATCACGTGCCCAGACCCCTTGCAACATGCCCAGAACCTTTACAACATGCCCAGAACCCTCCAAAATTTTCATAGCCTGCTTAGAACTTCCATAACGTGCCCAGAACCCTCCACAATCAGAGCAGAACCTTTACAGTCTTCGGTGAAATCCTCGAATATCACTTTTCTATCCATACAAGTCACAGCAACACGACGGGACCCAAATGTCAGCCTCGACTAGTTATCCAGAACCCCTCCCCCCCCCACTGTCAGCCTAGAACTCCTGCAACCTGAGCAGAACCTCTCTCTTCCTAGCCGCAACACTATTGAGCTTAGTTATGAACCTCTGTGATCTACCCAGAATTCTCCACAACCTGCTCAGACACCTCGGCCCCGTAGCTTCATTGGTAACGCACTTCGTACACTCAGGTCCCCGGCATCGGTGGAAGCAGTGGGGGCGTGTTTCAATAAGATACCTTCTGTCCCTATTCACCTAGCAGTAAGTAGGTACCTGGATGTTAGTCACCTTTACACTTGCTGTCATTGTTCACATAGTAGGTAGGTACCCTGTCTTAATCACCTTACACCTGCTGTCATTGTTCATATAACAGTAAGTAGGTACCTGGGTATTAGTCACCTTTCACCTGCTGTCCCTGTTCACCCAGCAGTAAGTAGGTACCTGGGTGTTAGCCAACAGGTGTGGGTTGCATCCTGGGGAACAAAATCAACCTAAGCTGCGTACTATGCTCTACATAGATGTCATTGATGTCAGCTATAATCTGTATAATTTGTATAATGTACTTGTAGAAATAAAGATTATTATTATTATTATTATTATTATTATTATTATTATTATTATTATTATTATTATTATTATTATTATTATTACATAAGCCACCAGTAACTCTTGACTCTCTTACAGGAAACTTCGGTTACTACGAAGTCACACACATTCCTAAAGGGGCCACAAACATCTTTGTTAGAGACACCTCAGCTAACTTTCTAGGTAAGTGTGTGCGTGTGTATGTGTGTGTGTGTGCGCGTGCGTGTATGCGTGCGCGCGTGTGTGCGTGCATGCACCTGTATGTAAAAATATTCTATTTATTTGAAAATATATTCGTAATATTTTAAGGGAAGGGGTCAGAGCTCCAGCTCCTGGTACTGTCCCTCAGGACAAGCGGCTCTCAAAACTCACTTACAGTGTAGATACAGTGTAGTTACAGTGTGGATACAGTGTAAGTACAGTGAAGGTACAGCGTAGATACAGTGTAGGTACAGTATAGATACAGTGTAGGTAAAGTGTAGATACAGTGTAGATACAGTGAAGGTAAAGAGTAGATACAGTGTAGGTACAGTGAAGGTACAGTGAAGGTAAAGAGTAGATACAGTGTAGGTACAGTGTAGATACAGTGAAGGTAAAGAGTAGATACAGTGTAGGTACAGTGTAAGTACAGTGAAGGTACAGCGTAGATACAGTGTAGATACAGTGTAGGTACAGTGTAGGTACAGTGTAGGTACAGTGTAGATACAGTGTAGGTACAGTGTAGGTACAGTATAGATACAGTGTAGGTAAGGTGTAGGTACAGTGTAGATACAGTGTAGATACAGTGTAGGTACAGTGTAGGTATAGTGTAGATACAGTGTAGGTACAGTGTAGGTACAGTGTAGGTACAGTGTAGATACAGTGTAGGTACAGTGTAGATACAGTGTAGGTACAGTGTAGGTACAGTGTAGGTACAGTGTAGGTACAGTGTAGGTACAGTGTAGATACAGTGTAGGTACAGTGTAGATACAGTGTAGGTACAGTGTAGGTACAGTGTAGATACAGTGTAGGTACAGTGTAGATACAGTGTAGATACAGTGTAGATACAGTGTAATCACAGTGTAGGTACAGTATAGATACAGTGTAGGTAAAGTGTACATACAGTGTAGATGCAGTGTAGGTAGAGTGTAGGTAAAGAGTAGATACAGTGTAGGTACAGTGTAGATACAGTGTAGATATCGTGTAGATACAGTGTAGGTACAGTGTAGATACAGTGTAGATATCGTGTAGATACAGTGTAGGTACAGTTTAGGTACAGTACGTACAGTGTAGATACACTGTAGGTACAGTGTAGGCATAGTGTAGATACAATATAATTACAGTGTAGCTGCAGCGCAGATACAGTGTAGGTACAGTGTAGATATAGTGTAGGTATAGTGTACATACAACATAGCTACAATGTAAGTACAGTGTAGGTAGGGTAGGTGCAATGTAGGTACGGTGTAGATACAGTGTAGGTGCAGTGTAGATACAATGTAGATACAGTGTAGGTACAGTGTAGATACAATGTAGATACAGTGTAGATACAGTGTAGGTACAGTGTAGATATATTGTAGATATAATGTAGGTACAGTGTAGGTACAGTGTAGATACCGTGTAGGTACAGTGTAGATATAGTGTAGATATAATGTAGATACAGTGTAGGTACAGTGTAGATACCGTGTAGGTACAGTGTAGATACAGTGTAGGAACAATGTAGATACAGTGTAGGTACAGTGTAGATACAATATAGTTACAGTGTAGGTACAGTGTAGATACAATATAGTTACAGTGTAGGTGCAGTGTAGGTGCAGTGTAGATACAATATAGTTACAGTGTAGGTGCAGTGTAGATAGTGTAGGTATAGTGTAGATACAATATAGTTACAATGTCGGTACAGTTTAGATACAATATAGTTACAGTGTAGATACAGTGTAGGCAGTATAGGTGCAATGTAGGTATTGTGTAGATACAGTGTAGGTACAGCGTAGATACAGTGTAGTACAGTGTAGATACATTATAGTTGCAGTGTAGGTACAGTGTGGATACAGTTCAGGTACAGTGTAGATACAGTGCAGGTACAGGGTAGATGCAGTGTAGGTACAGTGTAGGTACAGTGTAGATACAGTGTAGGTACAGTGTAGGTACAGTGTAGATACAGTGTAGATACAGTGTAGGTACAGTGTAGGTACAGTGTAGATACAGTGTAGAAACAGTGTAGGTACAGTGTAGATACAGTGTAGGTACAGTGTAGATACAGTGTAGGCACAGTGTAGATACAGTGCAGGTACAGTGTACATACAGTGTAGGTACAGTGTAGGTACAATGAAGATACAGTGTAGATACAGTGTAGGTACAGTGTAGATTCAGTGTAGATACAGTGTAGGTACAGTGTAGGTACAGTGTAGATACAGTGTAGGTACAGTGTAGATAGTGTAGGTACAGTGTAGATACAGTGCAGGTACAGTGTAGGTACAATGTCGATACAGTGTAGATACAGTGTAGGTACAGTGTAGATACAGTGTAGGTACAGTGTAGATACAGTGTAGGTACAGTGTAGATACAGTGTAGGTACAGTGTAGGTACAATGTAGATACAGTGTAGATACAGTGTAGGTACAGTGTAGATACAGTGTAGGTACAGTGTAGATACAGTGTAGGTACAGTGTAGATACAGTGTAGATACAGTGTACAGTGTAGGTACAGTGTAGATAGTGTAAATACAGTGTAGATACAGTGTAGGTACAGTGTAGGTACAGTGTAGATACAGTGTAGGTACAGTGTAGGTACAGTGTAGGTACAGCGTAGATACAGTGTAGATACAGTGTAGGTACAGTGCAAGTACAGTGTAGGTACAGTGTAGGTACAGTGTAGGTACAGTGTAGATACAGTGTAGGTACAGTGCAAGTACAGTGTAGGTACAGTGTAGATACAATGTAGATACAGTGTAGGTACAGTGCAAGTACAGTGTAGGTACAGTGTAGGTACAGTGTAGATACAGTGTAGGTACAGTGCAAGTACAGTGCAAGTACAGTGTAGGTACAGTGTAGGTATAGTGTAGATATAGTGTAGGTACAGTGTAGGTACAGTGTAGATACAGTGTAGGTACAGTGTAGATACAGTGTA
Organism: Cherax quadricarinatus; assembly: GCF_038502225.1. Classification (NCBI taxonomy): domain Eukaryota; kingdom Metazoa; phylum Arthropoda; class Malacostraca; order Decapoda; family Parastacidae; genus Cherax; species Cherax quadricarinatus. The sequence goes on along the minus strand of NC_091292.1, from coordinate 13,415,564 downwards.
GGTACAGTGCAAGTACAGTGCAAGTACAGTGTAGGTACAGTGTAGATACAGTGTAGGTACAGTGCAAGTACAGTGCAAGTACAGTGTAGGTACAGTGTAGGTACAGTGTAGGTACAGTGTAGGTACAGTGTAGGTACAGTGTAGATACAGTGTAGATACAGTGTAGGTACAGTGTAGATATAGTGTAGATACAGTGTAGATACAGTGTAGGTACAGTGTAGGTACAGTGTAGATACAGTGTAGGTACAGTGTAGGTACAGTGTAGGTACAGTGTAGATACAGTGTAGGTACAGTGTAGGTACAGTGTAGGTACAGTGTAGATACAGTGTAGATACAGTGTAGGTACAGTGCAAGTACAGTGTAGATACAGTGTAGATACAGTGTAGGTACAGTGTAGATATAGTGTAGATACAGTGTAGATACAGTGTAGGTACAGTGTAGGTACAGTGTAGGTACAGTGTAGATACAGTGTAGATACAGTGTAGGTACAGTGTAGGTACAGTGTAGGTACCGTGTAGATACAGTGTAGATGCAGTGTAGGTACAGTGTAGGTACAGTGTAGGTACAGTGTAGATACAGTGTAGATACAGTGTAGGTACAGTGTAGGTACAGTGTAGGTACAGTGTAGATACAGTGTAGGTACAGTGTAGGTACAGTGTAGGTACAGTGTAGATACAGTGTAGATACAGTGTAGGTACAGTGTAGGTACAGTGTAGATACAGTGTAGATACAGTGTAGGTACAGTGTAGGTACAGTGTAGGTACAGTGTAGATACAGTGTAGATACAGTGTAGGTACAGTGTAGGTACAGTGTAGGTACAGTGTAGATACAGTGTAGGTACAGTGTAGGTACAGTGTAGATACAGTGTAGATACAGTGTAGGTACAGTGTAGGTACAGTGTAGATACAGTGTAGATACAGTGTAGGTACAGTGTAGGTACAGTGTAGGTACAGTGTAGATACAGTGTAGATACAGTGTAGGTACAGTGCAAGTACAGTGTAGGTACAGTGTAGATACAGTGTAGGTACAGTGTAGATACAGTGTAGATACAGTGTAGGTACAGTGTAGGTACAGTGTAGGTACAGTGTAGATACAGTGTAGATACAGTGTAGGTACAGTGTAGGTACAGTGTAGGTACAGTGTAGATACAGTGTAGGTACAGTGTAGGTACAGTGTAGGTACAGTGTAGATACAGTGTAGATACAGTGTAGGTACAGTGCAAGTACAGTGTAGATACAGTGTAGATACATTATACAGTAGTTATAGTGTAGGTACAAAATTATTTAACCTACATTTTACAAAAATTCACATACTGTGTTGTTAAGAATAACAATGTCACACACACACACACACACACACACATACACACACACACATACACACACACACATACACACACACACACATACACACACACATACACACACAGGAACAAGCACTTGTAAGCTGTAGTACACACGCAAACACACATATACACAGGATTTCACACCGTCCTGTGAACTGACCATCTGAACCTTGCTCCTCTCCCCCCCCCCTCTTCCTATCCTAAGTAGAGACCTAACTCTACCTTTCTCACTCTTTACCTATATCTCTCTCTCTACCTATCACTCTCTACCTATCTCTCTCTCTCTCTTCCCTCTCCCATCTCTCCTCTCTAACGTCTCTTACCTCTAACACTTCCCCCCTCTAACATCTCTCCCCCTCTAACATCTCTCCCCTCCCATTATCTCTCCCCTCTCCCTTTCCCCATCTCTCTCCCCTCCTCCCCTCCCTCTCTCCCTAGCCTCTCTCCCCTCTCGCTCTTCCATCTCCCCCCTCTTTCCCCCTTCTCCCCCTCTCTGCCCCCTCTCTCTCCCCCTCTTTGCCTTCTCTTTCTCTCTCTCTCTCCCTCTCTCTCTCTCTCTCTCTCTCTCTCTCTCTCTCTCTCTCTCTCTCTCTCTCTCTCTCTCTCTCTCTCTCTCTCTCTCTCTCTCTCTCTCTCTCTCTCTTGCTCTCTCTCTCTCTTGCTCTCTCTCGTCCCCATTTTCCCTTCTAACTCTCCCCTCTCCTACTCTTCCCTTCACTCTCTCTCCCCCTCTACCTTTCCCTTCTCTCTTCTCTCACAAAAAAAAAAAAAAAATGGTGGGGACTCGCAGGAACCAAGGATCAGATGAGAATGGTTCTGGTAGGGAGGAGTGGATGGAGGAGCAGTGGAAAAGGATGGAACAAGAGTGGGAGAGAAAATTAGGAGAGCTTTCTGAAAAAATGGAGAAAGAGCTCTCTGTGAAATTGGAAAAGAGGTTGGAGAAGGAGACAAAGAATTGGGAGGCACAAGTCGAAACTGCAGTAGCCAAGATAAGGGTCCTAGAAGTTGAGATAAATAGGCTGAAGCGAGTTACAGGGGCAGTGACCAGAGAAGACACAGCATATGAAGCTGCGAGGCCGAACAGGAAGGAAGGAATTATGAATTATGCTAAGGTCATATCAGCCTGCCAAGGAGGACCAAGGAGTGAAAGGGAAGAACAGCTGGTTGCAGATGGAGAGGGTGATAGGTCGAATGCTGAGGCACAACCAGGCTATCAAGAGCCACTGGAAAAATCAAGGGAGAAACTGACCACATACAGGCAGGATCCAGAGTCACAGAGGGTGAGGCAATGGGAGGAAGAAAGGGCAAAATCAGTGTTTATCCATGGGCTTCAGGAGAGAGAGGAAAGGACACACACTGAAAGGCAGCAGGAAGAAAGAAAGGAGATTGAGAAAATCATCACAGAAATAGGTGAAGAGATGGACGAGATTGTAAATTTTCAGAGAATAGGGGGGTACTCGAAGGGGAGAAACCGACCAATCAAGCTGATTCTCAGGACGGAAACAGGGCGGAACAGGATCCTCCAAGAGAAACCACGATTGAAATACTCGGAAGAGTACAAGAGGGTGTTCCTAGACAGAGACAGAACAAAATCAGAACGACAGCAGCTGAGGGAGAGGACAAAAAACCGAAAGGAGCTAGGAAAAGAGACAAGGATGGAACCAGCAGAGGTCAGTCAGAGCAGAACAGAACAGCAAGGGCAAGCACACACACAACTATTCTCAGAACCATACAACCTATCACACCATCCCAACACACACTACAATCCATACCCACAGCCTCCACCCAACACCGAGCTATAGAATCCCACAGTATGCCACCAGGTCTCCCACCCTCACAGGCCCCCCAAACCACAGTGTTGGAAAGGAAACTGAAGGTATGGTACACAAACGCTGATGGAATAACAAATAAGTGGGAGGAGTGGCATGAAAGAGTCAAAGAAGCATCACCGGACATCATAGCTCTCACAGAAACCAAGCTTACAGGTATGATAACAGATGCCATCTTTCCAACGGGATACCAAATCCTGAGGAAAGACAGAGGGAACAGGGGGGGTGGAGGAGTGGCGTTGCTGATCAAAAATTGCTGGAATTTTGATGAGCTGGAGAGAGGAGACAGCGGAGAAGAAAGTGATTACATAGCGGGAACACTTCACTCTGGAGGTCCCAAGGTGGTAATAGCAGTGATGTATAACCCACCACAGAACAGCAGGAGGCCAAGGCAAGAGTACGACGAGAGCAATAGAGCGATGGTTGACACACTAGCTAGAGTGGCCAGAAGAGCTCATGCATGCAGGGCAAAGCTCCTGATCATGGGTGACTTTAACCACAAGGAGATCGATTGGGAGAACTTGGACCCACATGGGGGCCAAGATACATGGAGGGCTAAGATGATGGAGGTGGTACTGGAAAACTTCATGTGCCAACACGTAAGGGACACTACAAGAGAGAGAGGAGAGGATGAACCAGCAAGGCTGGACTTAGTATTCACCTTCAGTAGTGCAGATATCGAGGACATCACATATGAAAGACCCCTTGGGGCCAGTGACCATGTGGTTTTAAGCTTCGAATACACAGTAGAGCTACAAGTGGAGGGAGAAGCAGGAAGGCCAGGACGAATGAAGCCAAACTACAAGAAAGGGGACTACACAGGAATGAGGAACTACCTGAACGGGGTTCAGTGGGACAGAGAACTGGCAGGGAAGCCAGTTAATGAGATGATGGAATATGTAGCAACAAAATGCAAGGAGGCTGAGGAGAGGTTTGTACCCAAGGGTAACAGGAATAATGAAAAAGCCAGGATGAGCCCATGGTTTACCCAAAGGTGCAGGGAGGCAAAAACCAAGTGTGCTAGGGAATGGAAGAAATATAGAAGGCAAAGGACCCAGGAGAATAAGGAGAACAGTCGTAGAGCCAGAAACGAATATGCACAGATAAGAAGGGAGGCCCAAAGACAATATGAAAATGACATAGCAGCGAAAGCCAAATCTGACCCGAAACTGTTGTACAGCCACATCAGGAGGAAAACAACAGTCAAGGACCAGGTAATCAGGCTAAGGAAGGAAGGAGGAGAGACAACAAGAAATGACCGTGAAGTATGTTAAGAACTCAACAAGAGATTCAAAGAAGTGTTCACAGAGGAGACAGAAGGGACTCCAGAAAGACGGAGAGGTGGGGCACACCACCAAGTGCTGGACACAGTGCACACAACCGAGGAAGAAGTGAAGAGGCTTCTGAGTGAGCTAGATACCTCAAAGGCAATGGGGCCAGATAACATCTCCCCATGGGTATTGAGAGAGGGAGCAGAGGTGCTATGTGTACCCCTAACAACAATATTCAATACATCTATCGAAACAGGGAGATTGCCTGAGGCATGGAAGACAGCAAATGTAGTCCCAATCTTTAAAAAAGGAGACAGACATGAAGCATTAAACTACAGACCAGTGTCACTGACATGTATAGTATGCAAAATCATGGAGATTATCAGGAGAAGAGTGGTGGAACACCTAGAAAGGAACGATCTCATCAACAGCAGCCAACATGGTTTCAGGGACGGGAAATCCTGTGTCACAAACCTACTGGAGTTCTATGACATGGTGACAGCAGTAAGACAAGAGAGAGAGGGGTGGGTGGATTGCATTTTCTTGGACTGCAAGAAGGCGTTTGACACAGTCCCACACAAGAGATTGGTGCAAAAACTGGAGGACCAAGCAGGGATAACAGGGAAGGCACTACAATGGATCAGGGAATACTTGTCAGGAAGACAGCAGCGAGTCATGGTACGTGGCGAGGTGTCAGAGTGGGCACCTGTGACCAGCGGGGTCCCGCAGGGTTCAGTCCTAGGACCAGTGCTGTTTCTGGTATTTGTGAACGACATGACGGAAGGAATAGACTCTGAGGTGTCCCTGTTTGCAGATGACGTGAAGTTCATGAGAAGAATTCACTCGATCGAAGACCAGGCAGAACTACAAAGGGATCTGGACAGGCTGCAGACCTGGTCCAGCAATTGGCTCCTGGAGTTCAATCCCACCAAGTGCAAAGTCATGAAGATTGGGGAAGGGCAAAGAAGGCCGCAGACGGAGTACAGTCTAGGGGGTCAGAGACTACAAACCTCACTCAAGGAAAAAGATCTTGGGGTGAGTAGAAACACCAGGGACATCTCCTGAAGCGCACATCAACCAAATAACTGCTGCAGCATATGGGCGCCTAGCAAACCTCAGAACAGCATTCCGACATCCTAATAAGGAATCATTCAGGACCATGTACACCGTGTACGTTAGGCCCATATTGGAGTATGCGGCACCAGTTTGGAACCCACACCTAGCCAAGCACGTGAAGAAACTAGAGAAAGTGCAAAGGTTTGCAACAAGACTAGTCCCAGAGCTAAGAGGTATGTCCTACGAGGAGAGGTTAAGGGAAATCAACCTGACGACCCTGGAGGACAGGAGAGATAGGGGAGACATGATAACGACATACAAAATACTGAGAGGAATTGACAAGGTGGACAAAGACAGGATGTTCCAGAGATTGGACACAGTAACAAGGGGACACAGTTGGAAGCTGAAGACACAGATGAATCACAGGGATGTTAGGAAGTATTTCTTCAGCCACAGAGTAGTCAGTAAGTGGAATAGTTTGGGAAGCGATGTAGTGGAGGCAGGATCCATACATAGCTTTAAGCAAAGGTATGATAAAGCTCACGGCTCAGGGAGAGTGACCTAGTAGCGATCAGTGAAGAGGCGGGGCCAGGAGCTCGGACTCGACCCCCGCAACCTCAACTAGGTGAGTACACACACACACGTGAAGCAGTATCGCTGAATAGTGCTCCCAGGATTTAGCGTTCTAGTGGCTGTCCTAAGATATTATTAGCGGTCATCGTACGTGAGTGAATCAGTGAACATACCTACAAGAGTGTAATAGCTTTCAAGAGTGCAAATAATGTGATAAGATCAAGAATTTTACAATTTAAATTTGAATGAATGGTGAGTGAGGGAGGGTAGCAGTCAGCTGATCAGGCTACTGGCCGCAGTGTTTACACAAAATATCCAAACAGTTAATTGGGTTAACGGTGTGATCTGAAATATTAACAAATACATATGTTAGTTGGTTATAACAGCAGTGTAGTGATAAGGTCATAAAAGAGTGATTAAGTAAATACTGAAAGTAAGAAAAAATTAGTCAATCCCCAGCTGTTGGTGTTGTGAATGTAGCTAACATCATCAGACTTGTTATGACCATAATACTGTACTAAAGAAAAAAGAGGGAATACCAAGTCTTAAAAGAAATAGAAAATAAAAACTTGAATGCATGATAAAGTTCCTGAAGGAGTTACAAAATTGAAGGAGTTGATAGCAGCCACCAGCAGGAACCTCCATTGTTGTGCAG
>NC_091292.1:13307142-13408735 GCF_038502225.1 Cherax quadricarinatus | reverse complement strand
AAAAAAAATAAACTGATTGAACACTTTAACTCTTAATTGTAAATTAGACAAAACAATTTACTCAAGCAGAGTAAAGAAAACACTTTACGTTAAAAGTACTTGAAATTGCATCAAGAGTGAATTTGTTCAAGAAATATAAAAATATGAATAAAATAAAGGAACAAAACAGGTAATATAACACTTACAGTGGCGGGGCACACAACAGTATTAGTTTATTCTTACAACAAATTCCTGCTGTGACTGATACAACAAAATCTTGCTGTGACTGATACGACAAAAATTTGCTGGCAAAAATAATGGTACACAGTCTGCGAAAAAATTAGAGGAATGAGACACTGCTGGCATACGAAAAAAGACACACATAGAAATAAATGGATAATTTAGTATACTGGGGTGAATATCACTGCATGAAATACAATGACAATTACTGGAGAATACAACGCTGAAAGAATACAATAAAAAAAAAATGAATCACTTCACACAGAGTGACTGACTGGTACACTACACAATAATACTTACTACAGACGAGTAGCATAAGAAAAAACACAGAATAAAAAATATAAGATAAGTGAAAACACTGAAAAATATTGTAAAAATAATGAGTCAAAGAAATACTGCGTTTACACTGAAAACACAAGGTTTAGAGTACAAGCAATTTACTATAAATGTCTCACACACGCAAATGTCTTTAAATGCAAGAAAAATGTCTCAAGAAAATGATCACTGAAGTCTGGAGTAGTAGACGGGCGGTGAGGGGTGATGAGGAGAAGGGTGTAGGTTGTCCTGCGCGGTGAGGGCTGACGTCACCTACACTCACTGTTGTCGGAAGAATGCGCGTTCTCGGGGAACTCTCATAATTGGGTTTTATCGTTGGCGCCAGCTACAATCTCTTGACCAATTATGTGAGCCAAAACAGTACTAGGACCCGGTACAAGGGTACAAACAACCACAGGTAGATGAGGTGTCTAGTGGTGGGTGGCTGGTGGTGGTTGTGGATAGTGGTGGGAGAGAGTGGTGGGTGGACCACTGCCGCGCACCCCACTCTACCCACGAAGGTGGCTTGATAACCCACTCTATGCCACAGGAATGGTGAAAACCACTCTTAGCATCCAACAGGGAGCACAAAGCGATATAGACAATACTTCAGAGGAACTTGGCTTACTTCTTACTGCGTGGCTTACTTCTCTCTCTCAGCTGGGTTAGAAGCTGGGTTGGCTGACTGGCTTACCCCACGAGAATGGCTGACTGGAAGACGTGTAACGATGCACAAAGCACGGAGGAGCAGTTGGATGACAGGAGACAGGCTGGATGATAGGCTGACTGGCGTTCACTTCCACAGTCTGGCTTACTGACTGGCTTAATTGCAAAATCCGGGTCAACCCCTCAGAGATTGAAGCAATTAGCACACGAACTAAGCCAGGAAGCTTGAAACGACTGCAACAGGCTTGCAGGCTGGAGGTGGTGAGTGAAGGTATAAGCGGCTGGCTGGAGGTTCACCTTTGACCCTGCCGCTACTCTCACAAACAGCCTTCTAACGTCTTGAATTACCCTTAAAAACGTAAATCCACGCTCCACACCGCTGTCACCATTTATCATGTGGGAGTTCAACACGTGGATTAGGTAAGAAATACTCACGTAGGCTGTTATTACGTATAATTGCAGATATGTGGAGAGAGCCCTTGCAACCGTACCTATCTCCTTGCTCACACTCGTAACACTGACTGACCGGCCGCCCACAGTACCCAGTGAGAGGGTCTTTGAATAATGCCAGTTCAGCGCAATATGAATAGACAGTGACTCAGGCAGAGACGGTTGGTCGTTGAGTCAACGGTACACTGGTTACTGGTAACTGGTTACTACTACTGAGAACATTGCCATGTGAGGGGTGGAAGGGGTCGTGATGGCAACATTGCCATGTGAGAGGGGTGGAAGGAGTCGTGATGGCAACATTGCCATGTAAGGGGGGTGGAAGGGGTCGTGATGGCAACATTGCCATGTGAGGGGGTGGAAGGGGTCGTGATGGCAACATTGCCATGTGAGGAGGGTGGAAGGGGTCGTGATGGCAACATTGCCATGTGAGGGGGTGGAAGGGGTCGTGATGGCAACATTGCCATGTGAGGGGGTGGAAGGGGTCGTGATGGCAACATTGCCATGTGAAGGTGTGGAAGGGGTCGTGATGGCAACATTGCCATGTGAGGGGGTGGAAGGGGTCGTGATGGCAACATTGCCATGTGAGGGGGTGGGAGGGGTCGTGATGGCAACATTGCCATGTGAGGGGGTAAAAGGGGTCGTGATGGCAACATTGCCATGTAAGGGGGGTGAAAGGGGTAATGGCAACATTGCCATGTGAGGAGGGTGGAAGGGGTCGTGATGGCAACATTGCCATGTGAGGGGTGGAAGGGGTCGTGATGGCAACATTGCCATGTGAGGGGGTGGAAGGGGTCGTGATGGCAACATTGCCATGTGAGGGGGTGGAAGGGGTCGTGATGGCAACATTGCCATGTGAGGGGGTGGAAGGGGTCGTGATGGCAACATTGCCATGTGAGGGGGTGGAAGAGGTCGTGATGGCAACATTGCCATGTAAGGGGGGTGGAAGGGGTCGTGATGGCAACATTGCCATGTGAGGGGGTGGAAGGGGTCGTGATGGCAACATTGCCATGCGAGGGGGTGGGAGGGGTCGTGATGGCAACATTGCCATGTGAGGGGGGTGGAAGGGGTCGTGATGGCAACATTGCCATGTGAGGGGGTGGAAGGGGTCGTGATGGCAACATTGCCATGTGAGGGGGGTGAAAGGGGTAATGGCAGCATTGTTATGTAAAGGGGGTGGAAGGGGTCGTAATGGCAACATTGCCATGTGAGGGGGGTGGAAGGGGTCGTGATGGCAATATTGCCGTGTGAGGGGGTTGGAAGGGGTCGTGATGGCAACATTGCCTTGTGAGGGGGTTGGAAGGGGTCGTGATGGCAACATTGCCATGTGAGGGGGTGGAAGGGGTCGTGATGGCAACATTGCCATGTGAGGAGGGTGGGAGGGGGTCGTGATGGCAACATTGCCATGTGAGGGGGTGCAAGGGGTCGTCATGGCAACATTGCCATGTGAGGGGGGTGGAAGGGGTCGTGATGGCAACATTGCCATGTGAGGGGGTGGGAGGGGTCGTGATGGCAACATTGCCATGTGAGGGGGTGGAAGGGGTCGTGATGGCAACATTGCCATGCGAGGGGGTGGGAGGGGTCGTGATGGCAACATTGCCATGTGAGGGGGGTGGAAGGGGTCGTGATGGCAACATTGCCATGTGAGGGGGTGGAAGGGGTCGTGATGGCAACATTGCCATGTGAGGGGGGTGAAAGGGGTAATGGCAGCATTGTTATGTAAAGGGGGTGGAAGGGGTCGTAATGGCAACATTGCCATGTGAGGGGGGTGGAAGGGGTCGTTAGGGCAACATTGCCATGTGAGGGGTTGGAAGGGGTCGTGATGGCAACATTGCCATGTGAGGGGTGGAAGGGGTCGTGATGGCAACATTGCCATGTGAGGGGGTGGAAGGGGTCGTGATGGCAACATTGCCATGTGAGGGGGTGGGAGGGGTCGTGATGGCAACATTGCCATGTGAGGGGGTGCAAGGGGTCGTGATGGCAACATTGCCATGTGAGGGGGTGGAAGGGGTCGTGATGGCAACATTGCCATGTAAGGGGGTGGAAGGGGTCGTAATGGCAACATTGCCATGGGAGTGGGTGGAAGGGGTCGTGATGGCAACATTGCCATGTGAGGGGGTGGAAGGGGTCGTGATGGCAACATTGCCATGTGAGGGGGGTGGAAGGGGTCGTGATGGCAACATTGCCATGTGAGGGGGTGGAAGGGGTCGTGATGGCAACATTGTCATGTGAGGGGGGTGGAAGGGGTCGTGATGGCAACATTCTACTCACCATCGGCTGTGCCACAGCTTTATTTTTCTTTACAAAGTTCTAGTTGTCTACTTTGTTTCTACCTTGACTACTTTGTCGTCTAACTGCGCACGTCTCCCTCCTTCTTACACTTAATCCATGTTTTCTTTTCATTTTTTTGTTTTGTCTGTGTCGTTGTTTATCATCCTCATTTTTCATTCCTCGTTTTTTGTTTTTATTCTGCGCTCGTGCTCTGCGCTGCTCTGCGCTGCTCTACGCTGTTCTGAGGTCGTGCTCTGCGCTGCTCTGCGCTGTTCTGAGGTCGTGCTCTGCGCTGTTCTGAGGTCGTGCTCTGCGCTGCTCTGCGCTGTTCTGAGGTCGTGCTCTGTGCTGCTCTGCGCTCCTCTGCGCTGCTCTACGCTGTTCTGAGCTCGTGCTCTGCGCTGCTCTGCGCTGCTCTACGCTCATGCTCTACGCTGCTCTGCCCTGCTCTGCTCTGCGCTGCTCTGCGCTGCTCTACGCTCATGCTCTATGCTGCTCTGCCCTGCTCTGCTCTGCGCTGCTCTGCGCTGCTCTACGCTGCTCTACGCTCATGCTCTACGCTGCTGGGAAATAAATGCAGACTATGGTTATGGTTTATCACTGTTACCAGAGACCTGCTGAGGGGAAACTCTTTAATATTCCAGGCTGCACTGATGGCAACACTGCCACTCTATAAACCTTACCCTCTTTTCCAACTTTTTTTTTTCCTTTAACCGATTCCCAAGCACCCCCTCCCGGCCTTTTTGTTTCTTTTCCGCCTTTTTTTCCCGCCTTTTTTTTTAAATTTTTTCCCGCCTTTTTTTCATTTTTCCCACCTTTATTTCTGACGTTTTTATTTTCCTGCCCTTTCTTTATTTACCCGACTTTGTTTTTCTTTTCCTGCCTCTTTTTCTCTTTCCCCCTCCCCCCTGTTTTTCCTTTTCCTGCCCTTTTTTTATTTTCCCATCTTATGTATTTTCCCGATTTTTTTCCTTTTCCGTCTTTTGCTTTTCCCTCTTTTTTTTACCTTTTCCCGCCTTTTTTACTTTTTTCGCCTTTTTTTGTCTTCTCCAGCCTTCTTTCTTTTCCCGTCTTTCCCCCCCTCTCTTTTTGCCTTTTCCTGCTCTTTTACTCTTTTCCCGCCTCTTTCCCCCTTTCTCCGCCTTTTTTCTTCACTTCCGCGCCTTTTATACATTTCCGCACCATTTACTTTTCCTTTCGCACAGTTTCTCTTGGTCACACTTCTTGTTCCTCGCGGAATAATAATAATAGTGGACAACAACAACTGGTCAGCCAACCTTCCAGGAGACACCAAGACTCTAGAGTGACTCAAGTCTGAGGCTACGTTTACCTATGGATAAACTATCTATCTCTTCCTCTCCCATCTTCTCTCTTCCTCTCTCTCTCTTCCTCTCCCATCCTCTCTTCCTCTCCCATCCTCTCTCTTCCTCTCTCTCTCTTCCTCTACCATCCTCTCTTCCTCTCCCATCCTCTCTCTTCCTCTCTCTCTCTTCCTCTACCATCCTCTCTTTCTTTCCCATCCTCTCTCTTTCTCTCCCATCCTGTCTTCTCTTCCCTTCCCATGCTCTCTCTCTCTCTCTCACTCTCTAAAATCGGGGAAACAGTGGAAAATGCACCAACTTCAATCGGAAATAGTAATGAAATAGTAATTGTGAGTGACATCAGTGGGAGAGGAGAGGGAGAGGAGAGGAGAGGCGAAGAGCAGAGAGAATAAAAGATAGTGAGAGACGCGAAGTAGAAATTGAGTTAGAACAGTATACAAAAGGGAGAGAGAGAGAGAGAGAAGAAAAGGGGGAGACAATGAAACGAGAGAGAAAAGTAAACAGTGATGATAAACGATTGAAAAAAAAAAAAGAAAAAAATAGGAAGTTTTGTAACTACAAATATTTTTGTTTTGTTTTTCGACGAGGAACTTGAAGATAAACAATGACATGCAGTATTATATATATTTTTTTTTACTTCAGTCATGCTTTGATAGTTCAATAACCTGGTGATTGGAGGCAGGTGGCTCGTTAGTCACGCGTTAAGCGAACGGAGAATCAAGCCTCAACAGCTTAACAGCTTGACCTAAATAACTCTCTCTGACTCACACACACATACGTATATATATATATATATATATATATATATATATATATATATATATATTTATATATATATATATATAATATATTATAACGTGTGTGATAAAACACCAAAAATCGGTTGGTAAGTTTATAAACATTAAACCGTAACTCGTTGCTGATAAGTGGGTTTCCAACCTAAATGTCAATGTACCAGGCCGGCTGAAATATTCAGTTCAACATTCAGCAAATCGTAAATGGTGTAACAATTTAGGGCACTAAAGCTAAATACGAAAATTACGAGAATTCTAGTTGGAAGTGGTTGCTAATTAAATATAATCATGTGGCAATTAACGATAATTGCTGTTGACTTTGACGTTAAAATTAGGAAGCAGGACTTTCTTTGACGCTTTATTTTTTACCTCTGTAGTGATGGTGGCCGTCACTCAGCAGCACTACTGATGCTGGGTCGCCTTAATGTTGTGCGTGGTTGCTTTGATTTGTGCCTTGGGATAGGGGCCCCTCTTCTCTGGGAGGGGGGCCACCAAGCCCGCAACTGAGGGGAAATTATTATAATCATGGGGAAGTGTTAAACCCATAGGATTATACAGCGCCTGTGGGGGGAGGAGATGGAAGGTATTCAGGTTCAATTCAGGGAACTGGGAGCACAGATCCAATTCCCTACATCAAGAACCCCTCACCAGCGTCAAGGAACCTTCCTCAGGGGAACTGAGTGGGAAAGCTAGGGGTGCATGACCGCCTGGAAACCATTTTGTCACCACTTTTTCTGAGAATTTTCAGAAATAACAAGAGCTTTTAGCGAGGCTTAACATACACGTTCTCTTAGGAGAACTTGTCGCCTATATGTAACACTTGACTACAATGTCAGGTGCAGAAAGAATAAAAAAAAGGGCACAATACAGAATAACCCGCATATAGGAGACAAACTTATGGTGATGTTTGAGTCCGACTTGGACCACTAACTAATGCTGTACTGGTGACACACACACTCACACACACACACACACACACACACACACACACACACACACACACACACACACACACACACACACACACACACACACACACACACACACACACACACACACACACACACACACGCTCATGGAGCAGGGAGAGAGAGGACCTAGTAGCAGTCAGTGAAGGGGGGGCCAGGAGCTGAGTCTCGACCCCTGCAACCACAATTAGGCGAGTACACACACACACACACACACACACACACACACACACACACACACACACACACACAGGAATTTAGTGCTTTTTTATTATAATACACAGAAAATGATGGTTAACATAAGCTTCACTCTTCATATTTCGTGATGATTCATATTTAGCTTCGGGAGTTAGAGCGCAGGTTCACTGAAAACACTAACTTGTATAAGGTTGTTGATGCTGTCAACTTTGAATCAGGAAACTTTTTGTGGCCTGGAAACGCTTCTCCCATCAAAGATATATTACTAGGAGTTACCGTGAGACTACATAGATGGTGGTGATGGTTTCACAAATGACATTTTTCCATATCATTATACAAAACTTCTCAAGCCGCATATATTCCTACTACGTAAATTATACCAAATATGAATGACCCTAAATGAATAAGCAAGAGACTTAAATATATCTTGGGTAAAAAGAGAAAGGCAGTCAGAGGAGAATCAAAATAGAAGAAGGTCGCCTGACTGACTATACAATAAATTTAAGAGGTCAAAAAAGAATAAGGAAAGTAAAAAGAGAATATAAAATTTAGGGTAACAAGTAAATCAAAGATTAACCAAGAATTTCTATTAGGTATATAGGAAAAAGATTAGGGGAAAAAACTTCAGTCACCTCATTTCTTTCTCTTTTAGCCGGGGATGTTAGGGCTTCCTTCTACCTAACCGCTATTGGACGGCTCACCAGATTCTCTCCTACTCATTCTTTGATATCAGTCAGTTGGGCTCCACAGACCTCCACCTATCGTACCACAAGTGTAAAAACTATCGTACCACAAGTGTAAAAACTATCGTACAAGTGTAAAAACTATCGTACCACAAGTGTAAAAACTATCGTACAACAATTGTAAAAACTATCGTACCACAATTGTAAAAACTATCGTACCACAATTGTAAAAACTATTGTACCACAATTGTAAAAACTATTGTACCACAATTGTAAAAACTATCGTACCACAATTGTAAAAACTATTGTACCACAATTGTAAAAACTATCGTACCACATTGTGAACATTATCGTACCACAATTGTAAACCTTTTCATACAACAATTGCAAACTTGTTACAATAACATTTATAGCACATGTAAAAAATTGTAAAAAAAAAAAAATCTTATCAATATTAGCACACTTTTTGAATCTCAGAGCAAAATTGTCTATGTTCACCCATCAGTAAAATGGGTACCTGGGTGTTAGTGGACTGGTGTGGGTCGCATCCTGGGACAAAACTGACCTAATTTGCCCGAAATGCTCTGCATAACAAGGGGCTTACTATATAGTAGTATGTCATTGATGTCAGCTAGGCCTGTATAGTATTTAAGATGTTCATGAAGCGCTAAACCCGTAAGGATGGATCATTCAGCGTCTGGGGAATGGCGGCAATTAATAATAATCTAAGGAGAAGGTGACACCAATTTCCTAGATCAAGAGACCTTCACCGGTACTCCAAGAGTCATGCAGTCATTGTCATTGTCAAGAGTCATTGTAAATCAATAAAATATATATCATAATTAAAAGTGTATTATTACGATTAAAAATGAAGTTTCGATGTGATTTATTTTTAATTATAAAGTCATTACATTTTCTTATATTATTTTTTAATTTTATATTTTACATATAATTACTGGAAATGTTGTTGTGTTGTCATAAGGTGTATATTTACTTATGAATTTCAACCTTTTGCAAAATATATGGCCAGAGCTTGCTACCACCTCCAGCTCATAGGACTGCCATTCCCACGAGCGACCCCCTTCCCCCCGGGGCGGGGAATGCGGCAGACCAGAGGCCTAGCTTCTCCCTACGAGCCCCGTGAGGTCGGGGAATGGGGCTAGGCCTGGGGACAGTTGGTCCCAGAAGATGAGGAGGTACTTGTACTTCCTCCCATGGCAGACATAGATCTCAGACACTCCCAAGACAGGGAGCCAAGACCGGGTCTGGAAAAGACCCGGACCGGGAGAGTACCGGCGAATCAAGATCTCTTGCAAGGATCTAATGATTATAACTAGTATAACCATAATTTTTAAAAGGGTGGACCGGTAAGCCAGCAAAAGGCCTGTCAGATGACAAAAACTCCCGCTGCGGGTCATCATATGACTAAGCCCTCGTCAGGAAACACTTGTCCTGTTTCCTGACAAATCTTACCTAACCTAAACTGCTGTCTTCGCCATGTGGAGGTAGCAGCTCTCCACAACCAACCTCCCTGCGATCCTCGCAGGGGAGGGGAACCTTTACCTACCAAGGAATCATTGTCTCCCGATCTCTACAGTGTAGGTGCAACGTGTGAGGGTAAGCCCACTCAGTTGTGTAATCAATGTTGCCACAAAACTTGCCCTGGCAGCCGTTCTCAAGGCATCTATTGGGTCTCTGTGGACTCTTATTACCATGATCCCAAATACCTTCTCCATGATCAAGGTCACATTCGCCGACATCGCCATATTTTCCTAAGCTCTTAACGACGGATTGGCTCTCTCCTACTACCACAGTCACTAAGAACATCGAACCTAAACGCTACCAACTTATCACACTGTGCTGGAACTGCAACTCCTGTATTCATTTCACCTAGGACTGCCCCATCAAGGGCAAGAAATTTTGCTCTGAATGCGGCAGTGAAAGCGGCCACGATCTCAAAATTTTTTACCACGGCTGCTCTTTCAATGTGCCTTAATTACAAGAATAACCATCGCGCTCTTGTAACAAAGCGTCCCTTGAGAAAATAAATAAATCTCCTAGAAACATCAAGAAGACTTGAATAAGCTGAACTCCACCAAATCTCCCACCTATGCCGCCATTCTAAAATTCCAAGTTAACACCATTAAGATCCTTCAAGCCACTATACAACCACCACCAGCAACTGCTTCCCTCCGCTTCCTGATGGTGCACCATCAAAAGTTCTGTACCGCAGCTAACCCCGGCTCCTTCAACACTATAATCAACGAACTATTCGGGTTCAATAACATGCCTAGCTTCAAGTTTCCAGAGCATGCTCCTGCTGATATATTCAAGTTCATCCCAAATATCCTAAGCTTCGCTGCCCCAGCCAACCTGACATCTTCGACTCCCCAGCCAACTCCTCTTCGACCTACTGCAGCTGCTGACAAATCTCCTACTACTGAAACTAACACATCTGTACAATCATTGCCTCCCAAGTCTCCAATATTATTCCTCACACAGCCAGCCGCCCAGTTGTCAACCGCTCTGCTGTTCTTGTCCAGCCAACCCCGGCCTCTAACCTCAAGCCAGCAGTCACCTCCAAGACTACACGTGCCCAGCCTACAGACTCTTCTGAGGAAGAGGTCGATATCTACGCAAGAGGACTGGAATGAGACAACCTGATTTTCTTCACCTTTCCATCCAACAGAAGTTCCAGGCTCAGCAAAAAAAAAAACTACACAAGACTGCGTGATGTTTCTGCCAAATATGCCAGTGGCATATCGTGCCTTTCTTCCCTAAACAAGTTCAAGAATTTGTAATATTCATATAACGGACACAGCAACTCCAGTAGAATTGTCCCACCTCTCCAGATCTATCTTCGCGAAATTCAGAAATGGATCTTCCACTGGTAACCCGCTCAACACCCACCGGAGTGCTGCCCTCTCCTGATCCTTGCCTGCCATCCCATCTAATCATTAACACAGCTGGAAGACTACCTTCTCCTGCGCCACAGGTTTGCCAGGTCACCTAACAGACAAGACCCGGGCCAGAACCATACTGGCAAGTCACTCGAATCAAATTCCTGCGCCACGAATGCTTCGCTGCCAGAATAAGCCCTGACTTTCTTTACGACATAAGACTCTCCACTGCTATTCTTTACCTGTCCCACACTTCAGGGCTCCGCCCTCATGGAGTCTGACATTGTCGTCACCCTGGACGACACAGGATATATACCCTGAGGGATAGATTTCTTTAGCGTATATATGCTGAATTAATTTTAGTTCCTATTTTAGGGATCAAAGTATTTTTGTTGTGGTGAAGAGGGTACGTGCAGCTTTTAATGACCCTAGTGTAATCGACAGCCTTTAACCTCATTAACAAACAAAACAACCCTGATGTTTTCGAGCTTATATGTGAAAAAAATTAAAAACAATGAAAATATTTTACAGTACATCTGAGAAAATCCGGACTAGGATCTCTTGAATATAAAAATTGTAAGAGAACGTTAATCAGAAGTAACGTAATAATTACTACATGCATTTCCCTTATTTTACAAGACACTTGATAATTATTGTGAACATTCATCTTAATAATCAATGTTGTTGAGGTGGAGCAGCTGCTGCAGGCGACCGACCACCACCTCACTCTCCTGCAGCTGCTGCTCGACTGCCAGGCGTTGCTGCCGCTCCTCCTTCACACGGTTCTTGTACACTCGACGGGCCTGCAGTAACGTAGCTGCCAAACGCACGACAAAACTTCATTATAAATTTATCAAAGACAGGCAGAGAGTTTTACTCTTTTTATCTCGGTGTAGCAAAAGCTAAGCAAACACTTTTTTTTATCAGCTAAACACAAACTTTACTAATTTGAAACTACCTCAAAAACTCAACTCGAAGAACTTTTTTTCAAGGTTTACATAGAAATATATTTTGATTACCTCTGAATGATTTTGACAGCAGGAAACAACACACAAAGAATGTGATGATAAAATAACCTAACATTCATATAGGAGCGCTAAACCCGTAGTGGCCACACAAACTGGGGGTAGTGGATGTAACCAAGTTCAATCCAAGGATAGGGAGAATAGGTCTAGTTCCTTGGATCAAGAGCACCTCACCGGTATCAAAGCATCACTTCCTAGAGAAGTGATACAAGTGCAAAATGTTTATGTTCAGCCACCTCGTTGCCAGACGTGTCCCGGCAGTTATCATTTTCTTATTTATTTTCTTATTGAAGGAAAATAGTGTGTGTAAGCTTAAAGGAAGCGCTGAGAAAACGTTTTGAACCATGAAGAATGGTTGCTATGTAGCTTATCCTCTGTTTCATAAGACACATGTGCAACAATTAAGTATCTTTATTCCGAAACGTTTCGCCTACACAGTAGGCTTCCTCAGTCGATTACAGAAGAATCAGCAGAAGCAGTACAGATGTGAAGACGATGTAATCAGTGCATGGCCCTTGAAGACGTAGTTTTGAGGTGGTCAGTCCCTCAGCCTGGAGAAGTTTTCTCCAGGCTGAGGGACTAACAATGTTCCACAATATGGAAGAAGCCTACCGTGTAGGCGAAACGTTTCGGAATAAAGATACCTAACTGTTGAACATGACTTACTTATCAACCGGTCGGTATTGTATACCATTTTAATATTTATCCCATCGCTATATTACGCTACCAAGGTAAACTTCTGAGCGTTCCCTGTATACCTGCAAGCTGTATGGACCCTTGTGGGTTTAGCGCTTAGTTTTAATTCATAATTTCTTTGTACGTATACATTATTATTAAGTTGCATGGCCCTATTTAAATGCATTTTTTACTCAGGTCACCACAACACGTCTGGCAACACGGTAGTTAGAGCAACCAGGACGCGTTAAAATTTACACGAATATCACCGGCGGTGTCAGGATAGGCTAGACCATGTAGCCTGGATGTATCACCAGCACTGACCTCAACCCAGGCTTCAAAAACATGCAGATTTTATTTTCCAGGGAGACGCCGAGACACCACGCTGCCAGGCGCATCGTCCTCGTCGTACTCTATTTATTCGTGAGTAAATAAATGTTCTTGTGTTTTTTGTAGACTATACTAACCTAAATTAACCTGGAATACAATATTCTAAATTAACCTAGCATACAGTAACCTAAAGCATCATACACCAGCCTAAAATAAGTAAAAATATAACGTCGGAAATTGACACTGAAATGCACACGAAAATGAACGTTGTGGAATTAGGATTTTTATCTCGGTATATTCATGCTTGCAGTAACATTCTTACAATATTATTCTCACAATATCATGCTTTCTTAATATGAAATAATCATTCTCACATTATCGTACTGACAGTATTATAGCGAGTATCATTCTGACAGCCTTATACCGACAGCATTATGCTGAGAGTATCATCCTGGCAGTATTATGCTGATAGCATCATACTGACAGCATCATTGTGAGCCACTCACCATTCTGTATCCTCACTAGTCTCCACAGTCTGAGGACAATGATGAGTCCCAGGCCTGAGTGTGCATCGTGGGAGTTGAGATAGACAGCATCCAGACACAGGGCCACCACCACCACCACCCCATCAATCACCTCAGCCTGCAATATACAGCTCCCTGATTATAAGAACTTTCGGCTCGTAAGCGGATAAAGGAAACATGAATTCGATTCCCGAGCTGAGCTTGACGCTATGGAGGTCTCCTTACCTGTGATACCCGTGTGCACATCAATAAGACAATGCGGGTTATGACGTTTTATAATAATAATAATAATAATAATAATAATAATAATTATAATAAAAATAATATATTTATTTCTACAAGTACAAGGTATACAGTCCTAGCTGACATCAATGACATATTACTATATAGAAAGCCGCTTGTTATGCTGAACATTTCGGGAAAATTAGGACAATTTTGTCCCAGAATGCGACCCACACCAGTCGACTAACGCCCAGGTACCCATTTCACTGATGGGTGAACACTGGACGGTAAGTGTCTTAAGGAAACACACCCTAATATTTTCCAGCCGTACCGTAGGTTCGTAGGTTCGAAGGTTCGAGTCTCCTTCAGCCAGAGATCAGTGTTTGTGTAAATTTCGCCTGCTCTCGCGAATTCCTTGCATTGTTAAAATCTCTAGTAAGGCTGATGCATGCAGGGGATGAAATGAAAAGCTGTAAGCCTTCTCCCTGAAAGCTGGCTGCCTTGGATCAAACGTGTAGCACATGCTACACGCCAAGGTATTGTCCAGTGTGGGTAGATTGGTAAAGCACTGCGTACCTTGTCCTAAGGTTCGTAGGTTCGAGTCTCCTTCAGCCAGAAATCAGTGTTTGTGTATATTTCGCCAGCTCTCGCGAATTCCTTGCATATATATATATATATATATATATATATATATATATATATATATATATATATATATATATATATATATATATATAATACCCATGTATTTTTTCTGTATGGACTGATAAAGTCACTGGTGAACAATAAAATGCCATATAAGATTAGGAAGAAGGCCTGAGTTTGCTACCACCTGCAGCTCACAAGACTGCCATTCCCACGAGCTCCTTTGGGGCGGGGCAGATGGCAGACCAGAGGCCTAGCTTCTCCCTACGAGCCCCGTGAGGGCGGGGACTGTGGCTAAGCCTAGGGACAGTTGGTCCCAAAGATGAGGGGGTACTTGTACCTCCTCCCGTGGGAGACTTAGGTCTCGAGACACTCCCCAGATAGGGAGCCAAGGCTGGGTCACCACTCCTTGGAAAAGACCCGGGTCGGGAGAGTACCGGCGAATAAAAAAAAAAAAACTCTTGTTCACCTAACAGAAGGTAGTTGGGTGAGTGTTAACGTCTCCAAGCGTCTGTTAAAGCTTTCTTCACCCAGCACCAGACATCAGACTAAATATACATAAAAAGGAAATTTATACAGAAGAAATTTTAAGCTTAAACAACAGTACATCAATTTACAAAAAAAAAAAAAAATAATTACTTTCATATCAAAAAATTAATTGACGGAAATGGAATAGTTACACTAAGTTTGAGATAAAATACTGTCCTCTAAAGTACACAGTATATACAAGGCGGCAGACATGCAACAAATGAACGGAGTTAAGCCTCAACTCCAGGATTATTTCTTACGATAACAAATTGTGCTGTTCTCGTCTTCTCTTAGACGCTGATTAATGAATGCATCAGCAGGTGTAAATGGAGGAAAGGTATAAAGGAGGATACAATATGTATAAATGTAGATAAATGGTTCAGAGAACCGACAAGTTGATAAATTAGACACATGCACAGCATGTGGGAGTCTTTATTGAGGAAACTCAGAAGGAGTTTGAGGTAATGCTGTATTTATTCTCTTCATGATTGATAGACTGATAACATCGACTCCAGGCTGAGGGACTGATCTTCCCTAGTGTTCTGTGTATAGGACTGATGAAGCTACTGTGTGGCGAAACGTTTCCTCAGTAAAGATACTGAAGTGTTGTACATGTGTCTAAGTTATCAATATATATAAAGACTAAAAAGCTACAAAACAGTGGCTGGAGCAGTTCACAAAATCCCGCACTTGGCGAGGAATCTTATGACGACGTTTCGCCCCCCGTCCTAGACTACTGTCAAGTCACACAAGAGCCGAGAAAATTAGAGACGGCCAGAAGACTCACATGAACATTAACATCATATAATTAACATTCTATAGAAACTCGACACCTTTAGATTTAGACAGGATAAATAAGAGAGAATTCGAGTGGTAAAAAATGGCAGACCTGCACTGAACATTTACTGAACCTCAGTCAACACGTAACTGAAGCAAAACATTCAAGGCTCTCTCAATATAGACTGCACTGATACACGATTGAAAATGACCTGGCACAGCTAGGTACAATATAGGCCTAATGCAGTGATCATCTCTTAACTGCTTCATCTATACGGAAAAACTTTGGAAGTTTACAACCACAACACAAGAAAACAAAACTAGATCGAACGGATATAAAAGTTTTTCATATGTTAGCAACACTAACGAGGGAAATGAGTGACGTGCAAGGACTGGTTAGGTAAATGAACACAAATGTAGTTAAATAATCAGACACATGTGCAACATCTGGGTATCTTTATTGTAGACGTTTCGCCATCCAAATGCAGTTTAATGAGACATTTAGGTAACTTTTCGCCCACCAGGGACTTTAAGCCAGTACATATATGTACTACATGGACACAGTACATATATTGCATGGTCACAATGAGTATTTACAGGAAAGCAGGGTGTGGTAGTAGTAGTAATAATAATAGTAATATTGGGGACTGGGGTTAATATCTCAGACATAATAAAGTTGCCTTTATTCTGTGTAAGTGTCGAACTCTGGGCTGCAGAGATTCGCCTGGAGCAATATATGTCACCACCGCTACTAGCATCTGTGTCAAGGACCTTGCTAAAACTGAAGGCTGTACCCAGAAGCTGTTCACTCCATTCCTTGTAGGGGGAGGGGGTAGAAACGTGGACATTAAAGAAACATCCAACATCCGCGAAACACGCCTTAGAAAACGCATTTACGACAGCAGATGCGGCAACCAAAGTCTGAGTGCATCATCAGGAGTGGAAGGATACCCGTCTGGTCATCCAAAAGCCAGACACATGGAGACGCCAGTGTATGGAGGAAACACTTACATCTATGTTCAACACTTACAGAGGATAGGATGAAGGCAGCTTTCTTATATCTAAGATACTAGCAAAATTCCTATTTCAAACAAATGACAACGTAATTACTTGAAGCACTTCTATAATCACTACTAATAGTACAACTACGGCTGCTATCCAACCCTCCTTCTCTATATCATTGCTTCATGTACGTATTAGCTTGACATGGCTCCCCTGGTGGCCGAAATATTGCTTTAAAACTTCTCATCAAGGCGCATTTGTGCATTTCTGGGTATTACAACGAATAATTACACATACAAGCAATAAATACACAACAATTAACATTGTTACATCTTAACGTTGCTCACCTTGTGAGAGAGCAGCTCCAGGCGGAAGGTATAGATCTTGAGGAGTAACTCGAAGAAGAAGAGGGAGAGAAGTGCCAACGAGACGATGTGGAGGATCCTGGAGGCTGAGGAGTGACGGGTGTTCTCCCCAAGGTCCAGCAACAGCTCCCCCACCACCACCACTGCGTCCACCACCACCAGCACCACCACCACCACCTGTATATCACCCAGATGGGTGGTGGGGGCAGGGATTGGGGCGGTAGAAGAGGCGTTAGTTCTTACTGATCACCATAACTACAATTAGCAATACTACTAGCACCACCACCACCCTCACTACTAGTACCACCATCACCACTACAACCACCATCAGAGTGCCACCCACCATTACACAAGGGCACACTTTCTACCACTACGACGACACACACAATAACCACACACAATAACCACAAACCCTATTTCTGCTAGCACAATCACCATGTCTTTTAGCCCTTCCACCACTACACTAAACACGTTCTACCACCACTACACTACGACAAAGACAGGATGTTCCAGAGATGGGACACGGAAACAAGGGGTCACAATTGGAAATTGAAGATTCCTACTAGTCAGAGGGATGTTAGGAAGTATTTCTTCAATCATAGAGTTGTCAGGAAGTGGAATAGCCTAGAAAGTGACGTAGTGGAGGCGGGAACCATACATAGTTTTAAGATGAGGTTTGATAAAGCTCATGGAGCAGGGAGAGAGAGGACCTAGTAGCAAACATTGAAGAGGCGGGGCTGTTACAAAAAACGCGATTCTAAAAGCTTAGAGATCTCCAGTGAATACTAGAAAGGACTACCCTTCTAGCATCCAGCCTGTTACTGGGTTTTCGTAACAAGTAGTCAGTATCCTTGTCCAATTATCCATTAGAATTCAGTATGATTCAATAGTGCTTCAGGATTACAACTGGTAGGCTACTAACTAGAGAAATTAAAATTTAATAAATTTATTAAGTCTAGAGGTATATTATTAAATTAAATTAAATTAATCACAGTAATCAAAATAATATCACTTCTCTTGAGCACAATATTATTGTGCTGAAAGCACATATCACATTTATAATTCTTAAGTACCGTCTGGTACATTAACATTTAATAAGATATTACAAATATGTACAAGTTTGTGTGTATGTGTGTAAGTGCTCTACGTAGTTCGCTATGTCTCAAGACTCGACTAGACTTAAACAAGTGACTGACAAAGTCCTCAAATAAACTAACTTCTTGACCAACTGGCAGTCAGAACAGTCTGCTTGAACAATAAAAGGAATGCTAATCCCAGTAGCAATATAACAAGCAACTGCGACACAGAATCAGGAACAAGGAGATAATATAACGACACTAAGTAGGGACCATCTGCAGATCCTCCACAAAAGTCACAAAACTCCCATACTACTGAATCTAAGTTCAGCATAAGAAAATCCCCGACTGTGATAATACACAGATACCGGTACAAGTTAAGCGAGAAGTTACAGCTCAGGACCTGAGATGTTTCGAGTGTATGTGACACACAACCTCAGTACAACGTCGAAAATCACTAAGTTTATACAATGTTCTGTGAACAGAGTTCTACAGAACTAACAAGAATAATGAGACAGACAATCTGTCCAACCACCAAGAGAGTCTAGACCAGACTGAATACTTCAGGCGAGGTGAGGACACCCCCCCTCGATCACGTGATAGCTCCATGGACAGTACTGCCCAGCAACAGAAGCCGGCAGAATAACGATCAAAGAGTGATAATTACAGTAGTTAGACAATCAAGACTTGAACTGAGCACATAATATGTTACATCCTACCTAACAAAGGAAACTACGTCAAATAACAATATAAAGCAATACATTTACGATTTAGCTATTATCGCAAATATAAGCAATATAAAATTAAATGAAAAGGTAATAATTATATATATACATAATCATTGCAACCCATTCAGGGGTTGCAACACCCCCCCCAACACGACAGACGGTCGCACTAGGAGTTGCATTAATGTCTTTCACATTATTACTGATTACTCATATCAATACAATTTAATATAAATATTAATCAGAGTCTCTCTTGTGCCAAGCACTTCTATCATTTCACAGCGTCTGTCACTAGGATATGCCCCTAGTACTAGGGCAGTACACAGTATCGTATCTCTGCATACTCGTGGTTATGTACATCAGTGTAGAGACAGGATAGCGTAGATGAGCCTGACACGATGAGGCTCGATCATAGTAGAGGAGACTGCATTCCACTCTTAAGTAGTGGTTGTGGAATGCTATGTAGTATGGACATCTGAGTATGAAACAGCTTAAGGTGTGTAGTGAGTGGGGGGGGGGTCTGCGGCAGGACAGTGTTGCGTCACGCAGTACCATCGCCCACACCACACTACCCACTCATTACTCAGCTTGTCTCCTCCTCATACACAACAATACTGTGAATAAATATAAATATAATAATTAGACATGACATGAGTATACATAGTTAATATGGGCTGGAGGGATTAAGTTACTTTACTGAATTTGACATAGCAAGTAACAAAAGGTATTTGGGCATGAAATTACGTAAATTTCAAATGGGGAAGTGCCCAAATACTCGTCAAAATGTTCAAAGGACACCACAAGAGCTAGAGCATAATTTTTCTGGTGTCGTTTGAGCTTAGATGAATAGTAACATATAGGATGGAGAATATCAGTGGATGTTGACTGTTGGAGCAGCACAGCACCCACTGCATAACCACTCTCATCTATATGTAAAAAGATGGAAAGATTGAAATTAGGACTCAACACTGGAGCAGAGGAAAGCAGATGCTTCAACCTTTTGAACAAATCTGAACAATCACTAGTCCAGATGAACTGAACTTTGCTATTAATGAACTCAGTGTGAGAGGAGCTGCAATCTGAGAAAAGTTTGGACAGAACCTGCGATAATATCCTGCCATACCCAGGAATCTCTGTACTCCCTTCCTATCCTGTGGCACTGGAAATTCAGAAATTGCACGAACCTTAGCCTCAATAGGAGCAACCTCACCTTGGCCGATACAAAAGCCTAGATAGGTAATCTTGGCTTGACCAAAACTACATTTAGCTAAGTTAACAGTGAAGTTGTAGTGCGCCAGTCTCTCAAACAATGCTCTGAGACGCGTCAAGTGCTGTTCCCACTCGTCACTGTACACCACTAAGTCGTCAAGGTAGGCTTCTACTCCTAAGTTGTGGGTCAACTTGTTCATTATACGTTGGAATGAAGAAGCCGCGTTACATAGGCCGAAGGGGGTGACGAGGTAGTTAAACAATCCATCTTGAACAGTAAAAGCAGATATTTCTTGAGCACGTTCAGTAAGCGGGACTTGATAATAGCCTCGTAAGAGATCTAAACGGCTGACAAACTGGGCTCCTGACACACGGTCAATAAGGTCGTCAATGCGAGGTAGAGGATAACCATCAGGCAAGGTGACAGAGTTCACTTTCCTGTAATCAGTACACATCCTGAAACTACCGTCAGGTTTAGGCACTAAAATACAGGGAGATGTCCATGGACTTTTACTGCGCTCAATAAGTCCGTGAGATAACAGAAAATCAACCTCTTCTCTCAATGCTTTATTCTTTGTTGGACTCATCCTATATGGTGATTGCTTAATGGGCGATGCTCCCTGTACATCAACGTCATGTACACCTAGAGTACAACGTTTAGGAACATCACTGAACAATTCAGGGAAATGCAAAATCATATTTTTAATATCACCAGCTTTATCAATTCCAAGGTTACTAAGAAAATCGTCTAGTGACTGTAGAGTCACTGAATTTTCTAAACGCACCTCTATACCTCTAGAGATGTCAGGTAGACTGACGTTTTCTTCCTCTGTCCTAGGAAGAATAGAAGTAGTAGGTAGAGGACTAGCGTAGTATGCCTTAAGCTGGTTAACATGGTACACATGGTTAGATTTCTTTTTCCCAGGCGTACGTACCAAATAACTTACGTCGCTAAGCTTTTTCACTACTTCCAGGGGACCATCATACCTGGCTTGTAGAGCATGACCTGGTACTAATTTCCGAGCCATCACCTTATCTCCTGCTTTAAAAAAACGAGAGACAGCACTCTTGTCATAATGTTGCTTCATTCTAGCTTGGGCTGAAACTAGGTTTTTCGAAGCTAGCTCTCTAGCGGCTGTCAAATGTTGTTGCATTAATGAAGGTGAAGTACTCGATGATGGATTTGATTTTCCTGTCCACACGTCTTTCAACACTGCGAGAGGACCACGCACTTGGTGTCCGAATATTAATTCAAACGGACTAAATCCGAGACTTTCTTGCTCACTTTCTCTCATAGCAAACAGAAGAAAAGGTATACCCTCATCCCAGTCTCTAGAAAAATGTTCACAATAAGCTCTCATCATGGACTTCAGTGTCTGATGAAATCTCTCTAGAGCACCTTGTGACTGTGGATGATAACTGGTTGAAAGTACAGACTTTATTCCTAGATGGGATAATGCTTCTCGAAAGATCTTAGAAGTGAAGTTAGATCCCTGATCTGATTGTATCTCTCGTGGCAATCCAACCTGGGAGAAAAATTTCATCAGCGTTCTCACAATAGCACGAGCATTAATTTTTCTCATAGGAATAGCTTCGGGATAGCGTGTTGCAGCGTCCATAATAGTAAATAAGTATTGGTTTCCTAGTTTGGTTCTAGGCAAAGGACCAACACAATCAATAATAAGACGTGAGAATGGTTCACCATCCACGGTGATAGGAATGAGAGGCGCAGGTGGAGGTGAGTGCGCTGGCTTGCCTGTCACTTGACACACGTGGCAACGTCGCACATGATCAGCTACTGTTTCCTTCATCTTTGGCCAAGTAAAATGTTTTGCCAGTTTACCGAGTGTCTTCTTGACACGCAAATGTCCTCCTATGGGACTATTGTGAGCAAAATCAATGGCTTGTTCACGAAATGTAACTGGTAACACAACGAGATGCTTGACTGTGGTGGAAACACTATCATCTGACAACTTACATGTATTTTTCTCCATCAGTACACCGTTACTATAATAGTAACAATTATCGAGATCCTTTGCTTCACTCTCAGTAACTGCTATATTTCTCAGTCTTTCCAGTGACTGATCAACAAACTGATCCTTGATTAAATCATCATGAGTTAGAAATTTAACGTCAGTTGTGTCCTGACTAGGTTGATGACCGGGGGGAGTCAGTGTTAATGACCCTGGGCGCAGAGCGTCACTAAACAACATATTCAACCCCAAATCATTGTCATCAACTAACTCAACAGGAGACAAGGATGGTTGTTGTATCTTTGACATAGCTCTAGTAATTGCGCTGAGAGGAAATAAAATAGGTTTCTCTTTACAAGCTTCAATGGCATAATTATCATCAGAGTTACTATCAATCACAAGTGGTTCTTTACATATACCAGCATGAAGGATATCGTTCCCTATCAACAAGTCCACTGACCTGATGGGAAATACACCACTGGATATACCCACTGAAATATAACCAGTATAATAGCTTGTTTGAATATAAACTTTGTGAAGAGGTACTTTTATAACAGCCCCACCATAGGCTTCTAACAATACATCTATCTTGCAATAGGTATCATCAGTTATGGGCAGTACATCTTCTCTTAATAACGTGAGATAACTGCCAGTGTCTCTGAAAGTAATTATCTCAGTTAGATGTGATTCGTCAAATCCTATTCTACCTCTTGAAAAGTAAGGATTCATAGCTGAACGAATCTTTTCGTCAGATACACTTTCTGACGCTAGTCATCTGTTCTGAGTAATATTATCTAAAACAGTAGGATCAGAGGTATTACTAGGATTTTGGTGCCTTTGTTGCTCGGAAGAGGATACGACTTGTGTGGGGGTGCCAGCTGCACAACTGTTTCTGGTATTTCTTTCTAACTTATAGCAATACTCTCTAGCATGTCCTTTTCTGTTACAATAGGTACATTTAACTTTCTTCTTCTCGATATCAGATTTCTGTCTAGCCACAGAGACAGATTCAGGATTGTGAGTTTTCCTGGTAAAGGTACGAGAAGTTACAGTAGCAGGTACATCAGGCCGGCAATGAGCAGCTGATTTAGGTTGCCAACTTCTAGGACAATTTTTAGTTACCTTGTTTCTCTGTGTTTTAGTACATACAAGTTTGTGAGAAATCTCGTAATTGTCTGCTAATGCTGCAGTTTCCAGAATATCCGAGATAGTATGATCGATCAGATATTCTTGTATGTCAGGAGACATACAGTTGTTAAACTCTTCGTGTAGTAACAACTGAACAAGGTTTTCGTAGTTGTTACACTTGGCAGACCTACACCACCTCTCAAATGCAACTTTTTTCTCACGAGCAAACTCTACACAAGTTTGATCTTGTCGTCGTTGTAACGTACGAAATGCGCTTTGATAAGTTACAGGTAACAAGTTATATGTCTCTAGAATAGTTCGTTTGACAGCGTCATAACTAATGTACTTGGCAAATAGTAAAGCAGCAGTACAAGTTTGAGCTCTTCCTGTCAAAGCTGTGTGCAACAAGGTGGCCCAGTGCTTACGTGGCCAGTTCATAGCACGTGCCTGGTTCTCAAACACATCAAAATAGGTGTCTAAGTCACTCTCAAAAAACTTAGGAACCATGGATGCAGCTTTCTGCACATTAAATGTGTCCTGTGATCTATCAGTCTGTTGTCTTCCCAGACGAACATTTTATCTTTGGATATGTTCGTTCAATTTCCTCTGAGCCTCTATTTGTGCAGTCTGCAACATAATGAGGTGTTCAAACCTCTCAAACTGTTCCTGAGAGATAGGACCAGTAGGTAATGGAGGAGTAGGGAAATTAACATGGTCTGGACGGTCCTTTGGTCGGGCACCTCGTTCAACCGTCCCTAGAGAGTCTAGGTCGGGTCTATGATAAGTAGATACAGGTATAGTATACACAGTACTAGTATGTGGCTGTGTCAAGCTAACAGTTAGGAGGGAAGGCGTGAGCGAGAACTGAGCTACACTAGGCTCAGACACTAGGCTCACTTCTGCCTTAGTTGCTCTTTCTTCTTCATCAAATAGAGTCATACTACCTAATTGTGACACTAGGCTTTCTGAATCTGAATCATAATCAGACATCTCTGTATGAGCAGGAAACAATATATCTTTAATTAATGCTCTGACAGTTTCTGCGGTGTAATTCCTGTTATACGTCACACCGAGATATTTGGCTACTCGCCAACACGTCTGAAGTTTTAATGTACTTAACTCAGACAAAGTCAGAGTATCAATTAACTGTTTCACTTTAGCATACATCACGAAAATAAGTGTACTACGAGAGAATGATTATGGGAAACTATAATCCTAATAGGAATTTTAGTGTTGGTTGTCTTAGAGCTAGAACTCATAAACAGTATTTCCATCTCCTTGGATCAAGAGACTCAGTCAGGTACATACATCCACCTGGTATGTTGTACAAGACTAAACTCAAAGTCTTCAGATTAGGAAAGTACTCAAAGTGTTTGACCATAGAGTTACTAGTATGTCAAATTGGACAACTTCTCCAACACCTTGGATCAAGAGCATCCCGGACAGGCCCCCATTTGTTACAAAAAACGCGATTCTAAAAGCTTAGAGATCTCCAGTGAATACTAGAAAGGACTACCCTTCTAGCATCCAGCCTGTTACTGGGTTTTCATAACAAGTAGTCAGTATTCTTGTCCAATTATCCATTAGAATTCAGTATGATTCAATAGTGCTTCAGGATTACAACTGGTAGGCTACTAACTAGAGAAATTAAAATTTAATAAATTTATTAAGTCTAGAGGTATATTATCAAATTAAATTAAATTAATCACAGTAATCAAAATAATATCACTTCTCTTGAGTACAATATTATTGTGCTGAAAGCACATATCACATTTATAATTCTTAAGTACCGTCTGGTACATTAACATTTAATAAGATATTACAAATATGTACAAGTTTGTGTGTATGTGTGTAAGTGCTCTACGTAGTTCGCTATGTCTCAAGACTCGACTAGACTTAAACAAGTGACTGACAAAGTCCTCAAATAACCTAACTTCTTGACCAACTGGCAGTCAAAACAGTCTGCTTGAACAATAAAAAGAATGCTAATCCCATTAGCAATATAACAAGCAACTGCGACACAGAATCAGGAACAAGGAGATAATATAACGACACTAAGTAGGGACCATCTGCAGATCCTCCACAAAAGTCACAAAACTCCCATACTACTGAATCTAAGTTCAGCATAAGAAAATCCCCGACTGTGATAATACATAGATACTGGTACAAGTTAAGCGAGAAGTTACAGCTCAGGACCTGAGATGTTTCGAGTGTCTATGTGACACACAACCTCAGTACAACGTCGAAAATCACTAAGTCTATACAATGTTCTGTGAACAGAGTTCTACAGAACTAACAAGAATAATGAGACAGACAATCTGTCCAACCACCAAGAGAGTCTAGACCAGACTGAATACTTCAGGCAAGGTGAGGACACCCCCCCTCGATCACGTGATAGCTCCATGGACAGTACTGCCCAGCAACAGAAGCCGGCAGAATAACGATCAAAGAGCGATAATTACAGTAGTTAGACAATCAAGACTTGAACTGAGCACATAATATGTTACATCCTACCTAACAAAGGAAGCTATGTCAAATAACAATATAAAGCAATACATTTACAATTTAGCTATTATCGCAAATATAAGCAATATAAAATTAAATGAAAAGGTAATAATTATATATATACATAATAATCATTGCAACCCATTCAGGGGTTGCAACAGGGGTCAGGAGTTATGAATCGACCCCTGCAACCACAAATAGGAGAGTATAAATAGGCGAGTACAAATAGGTGAGTACAAATAGGTGAGTACACGTTCTACCACCACAACACTACACACGTTCTACCACCACTACACTACACACCTACCACCACTACACTACATGCGTTCTACCACCACTACACTACACATGTTCTACCACCACTACACTACATACGTTCTACCACCACTACACTACACATGTTCTACCACACTACCCTACACACGTTCTACCTCCACAACACTACACACGTTCTACCACACTACACTACACACGTTCTACCAGCACAACACTACACACGTTCTACCACACTACACTACACACGTTCTACCACCACTACACTATATATGTTCTACCACCACTACACTACACACGTTCTACCACCACTACACTACGCGTTCTACCAGGTAAACCATGTCCTAAACGAAACATGTTGGGAAGATGTCTTAAATGACATGGATCCAAACCAGTGCCTTGAAAGGATCAACTTTCTGGTACCCGAAGCATGTTCTAGGCATATTCCCCTAAGAAAGAAGAAGAGCAGGAGTAAACTGGATAGAAAAAGACGCTCCCTCTACAGAAGACGACGAAGAGTCTCTGAGCTCCTCAGGAGTGCTAGAACATCTGATACACGAAAGGAGGCGCTGACCAGGGAAGTGGAAACTATCGAACTTAAGCTAAATGACTCTTACAGGAACCAGGAGAGGCAGGAGGAGCTTAAAGCTATTAGTGAAATTGAAATAAATTCAAAATATTTCTTTTCATATGCCAAAAACAAGGCAAATACCACATCTAGTATCGGGCCCTTACTCAGACAGGATGGGACTTACACAGATGACAACAAGGAAATGAGTGAAATATTGAAATCCCAGTACGACTCTGTGTTTAGTGAACCACTAATCGGTCTGAGGATCGACGACCCAAATGATTTCTTCATGAATGAGCCTCAAAACTCCATAAATGTATGCCAGATTTCCGACATTACCCTAACTCCGATAGATTTCGAAAAAGCCATTGACAACATGCCTATGCACTCAGCCCCGGGCCCAGACTCGTGGAACTCTGTTTTCATTAAGAACTGCAAGAAACCCCTCTTGCATGCCCTAAGTACACTATAGAGGAGGAGCTTGGACATGGGTGAAATTCCACAGTCACTTAAAACAACGGATATAGCCCCGCTCCATAAAGGTGGCAGCAAAGCATTAGCTAAGAACTATAGACCAATAGCTCCGACGTCCCACATCATAAAAATCTTTGAAAGAGTGCTAAGAAGCAGGATTGCAAATCACCTGGATTCCCAAAATCTGCACAATCCAGGGCAACATGGGTTCAGGGCAGGTCGCTCCTGCCTCTCACAACTACTGGATCACTATGACATGGCCTTGGATGCACTGGAAGAAAATCAGAATGCAGATGTAATATACACAGTCTGTGCAAAAGCATTTGACAAATGCGATCATGGTGTAATAGCCCATAAAATACGTGCTAAAGGAATAACTGGGAAAGTGGGGAGATGGATCTTCAACTTCCTAACAAATCGAACACAAAGAGTAGTGGTCAACAGAGTTAAATCGGAGGCTGCCATAGTGAAGAGCTCTGTTCCACAAGGCACAGTACTCGCCCCTATCTTATTCTTTATCCTCATATCAGACATAAACAGAGATATACACCACAGCACCGTATCATCCTTTGCGGATGATACTAGGATCTGCATGAGGCTGTCATCTGCTGAGGACGCGGTTAATCTCCAAGAAGATATAAACAAAGTTTTCCAATGGGCAACGGTAAACAATATGATGTTCAATGAGGACAAATTCCAACTACTCCGTTATGGAAAACTGGAGGAGATAATAACTAGAACAGAGTATACTACTGACTCCGGCCATACAATAGAGCGGAAAACTAATGTAAGGGACCTGGGAGTAGTAATGTCTGAGGATCTCACTTTCAAGGATCACAACAGTGCCACGATCGCACGTGCAAAGAAAATGATAGGATGGATAATGAGAACTTTCAAAACGAGAGATGCCAAGCCCATGATGATCCTTTTCAAATCACTTGTTCTCTCTAGGCTGGAATACTGCTGTACATTAACATCTCCATTCAAAGCAGGTGAAATCGCAGATCTAGAGAGTGTACAGAGATCCTTTACTGCACGTGTAAGTTCTGTCAAGCACCTTAACTACTGGGAACGCTTGGAAGCACTTGACTTGTACTCGTTGGAACGCAGGAGGGAGAGATATATCATAATCTACACTTGGAAAATCTTGGAAGGAATGGTCCCAAATCTGCACACAGAAATCACTCCCTACGAAAGTAAAAGACTGGGCAGGCGATGCAAAATGCCCCCAATAAAAAGTAGGGGCGCCATTGGTACACTAAGGGAAAACACCATAAGTGTCCGGGGCCCAAAACTGTTTAACAGCCTCCCATCAAGCATTAGGGGAATTGCCAATAAACCCCTGGCTGCCTTCAAGAGAGAGCTGGACAGATACCTAAAGTCAGTGCCGGATCAGCCGGGCTGTGGCTCGTACGCTGGACTGCGTGCGGCCAGCAGTAACAGCCTAGTTGATCAGGCCCTGATCCATCGGGAGGCCTGGTCATGGACCGGGCCGCGGGGGCGTTGATCCCCGGAATAACCTCCAGGTAACCACCACTACACTACACACGTTCTACCACCACTACACTACACACGTTCTACCACCACTACACACACGTTCTACCACCACTACACTACACATGTTCTACCACACTACCCTACACACGTTCTACCACCACTACACTACACACGTTCTACCACCACTACCCTACACACGTTCTACCACCACTACGCAACACACGTTCTACCACTACACTACACACATTCTACCACCACTACACTACACACATTCTACCACCACTACACTACACACGTTCTACCACCACTACACAACACACATTCTACCACCACTACACTACACACATTCTACCATCACTACACTACACACATTCTACCACCACTACACTACACACATTCTACCACCACTACACTACACACGTTCTACCACCACTACACAACACACGTTCTACCACCACTACACAACACACATTCTACCACCACTACACTACACACGTTCTACCACCACTACACAACACACGTTCTACCACCACTACACTACACACGTTCTACCACCACTACACTACACACGTTCTACCACCACTACACACACGTTCTACCATCACTACACTACACACGTTCTACCACCACTACACTACACACGTTCTACCACCACTACACTACACACGTTCTACCATCACTACACTACACACGTTCTACCACCACTACACTACACACGTTCTACCACCACTACACTACACACGTTCTACCATCACTACACTACACATGTTCTACCACCACTACACAACACACGTTCTACCACCACTACACTACACACGTTCTACCACCACTACACTACACACGTTCTACCACCACTACACTACACACGTTCTACCATCACTACACTACACATGTTCTACCACCACTACACTACACACGTTCTACCACCACTTCACTACACACGTTCTACCACCACTACACTACACACGTTCTACCATCACTACACTACACACGTTCTACCATCACTACACTACACACGTTCTACCATCACTACACTACACACGTTCTACCACCACTACACTACACACGTTCTACCACCACTACACTACACACGTTCTACCATCACTACACTACACACGTTCTACCATCACTACACTACACACGTTCTACCATCACTACACTACACACGTTCTACCATCACTACACTACACACGTTCTACCACCACTACACTACACACGTTCTACCACCACTTCACTACACACGTTCTACCATCACTACACTACACACGTTCTACCATCACTACACTACACACGTTCTACCATCACTACACTACACACGTTCTACCACCACTACACTACACACGTTCTACCACCACTACACTACACACGTTCTACCATCACTACACTACACACGTTCTACCACCACTTCACTACACATGTTCTACCACCGCTACACTACACACGTTCTACCATCACTACACTACATACGTTCTACCATCACTACACTACACACGTTCTACCATCACTACACTACACACGTTCTACCATCACTACACTACACACGTTCTACCATCACTACACTACACACGTTCTACCATCACTACACTACACACGTTCTACCATCACTACACTACACGTTCTACCACCACTTCACTACACATGTTCTACCACCGCTACACTACATACGTTCTACCATCACTACACTACACACGTTCTACCATCACTACACTACACACGTTCTACCATCACTACACTACACACGTTCTACCACCACTACACTACACACGTTCTACCATCACTACACTACATACGTTCTACCATCACTACACTACACACGTTCTACCATCACTACACTACACACGTTCTACCATCACTACACTACATACGTTCTACCATCACTACACTACACACGTTCTACCATCACTACACTACACACGTTCTACCATCACTACACTACATACGTTCTACCATCACTACACTACACACGTTCTACCACTACACACGTTCTACCACCACTACACAACACACGTTCTACCATCACTACACTACACACGTTCTACCACCACTACACAACACACGTTCTACCATCACTACACTACACACGTTCTACCATCACTACACTACACACGTTCTACCACCACTACACTACACACGTTCTACCACCACTACACTACACACGTTCTACCATCACTACACTACATACGTTCTACCACCACTACACTACACACGTTCTACCATCACTACACTACATACGTTCTACCATCACTACACTACACACGTTCTACCACCACTACACTACACACGTTCTACCATCACTACACTACACACGTTCTACCATCACTACACTACACACGTTCTACCATCACTACACTACATACGTTCTACCATCACTACACTACACACGTTCTACCACCGCTACACATGTTCTACCATCACTACACTACACACGTTCTACCACCGCTACACATGTTCTACCATCACTACACTACATACGTTCTACCATCACTACACTACATACGTTCTACCATCACTACACTACACACGTTCTACCACCGCTACACATGTTCTACCATCACTACACTACATACGTTCTACCATCACTACACTACATACGTTCTACCATCACTACACTACACACGTTCTACCACCGCTACACATGTTCTACCATCACTACACTACATACGTTCTACCATCACTACACTACACACGTTCTACCATCACTACACTACATACGTTCTACCACCACTACACTACACACGTTCTACCATCACTACACTACATACGTTCTACCACCACTACACTACACACGTTCTACCATCACTACACACCTTCTACCACCACTACACTACACACGTTCTACCATCACTACACTACATACGTTCTACCATCACTACACTACACACGTTCTACCATCACTACACTACATACGTTCTACCATCACTACACTACACACGTTCTACCATCACTACACTACATACGTTCTACCACCACTACACTACACACGTTCTACCATCACTACACTACACACGTTCTACCACCACTACACTACACACGTTCTACCATCACTACACTACATACGTTCTACCACCACTACACTACACACGTTCTACCATCACTACACTACATACGTTCTACCATCACTACACTACACACGTTCTACCATCACTACACTACATACGTTCTACCATCACTACACTACACACGTTCTACCACCACTACACTACACACGTTCTACCATCACTACACTACATACGTTCTACCATCACTACACTACACACGTTCTACCATCACTACACTACACACGTTCTACCATCACTACACTACATACGTTCTACCATCACTACACTACACACGTTCTACCATCACTACACTACACACGTTCTACCATCACTACACTACATACGTTCTACCACCACTACACTACACACGTTCTACCATCACTACACTACATACGTTCTACCACCACTACACTACACACGTTCTACCATCACTACACTACATACGTTCTACCATCACTACACTACACACGTTCTACCATCACTACACTACATACGTTCTACCATCACTACACTACACACGTTCTACCATCACTACACTACACACGTTCTACCATCACTACACTACATACGTTCTACCACCACTACACTACACACGTTCTACCATCACTACACTACATACGTTCTACCACCACTACACTACACACGTTCTACCATCACTACACTACATACGTTCTACCATCACTACACTACACACGTTCTACCACCACTACACTACACACGTTCTACCATCACTACACTACATACGTTCTACCATCACCACACTACACACGTTCTACCATCACTACACTACACACGTTCTACCATCACTACACTACACACGTTCTACCACCACTACACTACACACGTTCTACCATCACTACACTACACACGTTCTACCACCACTACACTACACACGTTCTACCATCACTACACTACATACGTTCTACCACCACTACACTACACACGTTCTACCACCACTACACTACACACGTTCTACCATCACTACACTACATACGTTCTACCATCACTACACTACATACGTTCTACCACCACTACACTACACACGTTCTACCATCACTACACACGTTCTACCACCACTACACTACACACGTTCTACCATCACTACACTACACACGTTCTACCATCACTACACTACATACGTTCTACCATCACTACACTACATACGTTCTACCATCACTACACTACATACGTTCTACCATCACTACACTACACACGTTCTACCATCACTACACTACATACGTTCTACCATCACTACACTACATACGTTCTACCATCACTACACTACATACGTTCTACCACCACTACACTACACACCTTCTACCACCACTACACTACACACGTTCTACCATCACTACACTACATACGTTCTACCATCACTACACTACACACGTTCTACCATCACTACACTACATACGTTCTACCATCACTACACTACACACGTTCTACCATCACTACACTACACACGTTCTACCATCACTACACTACACACGTTCTACCACCACTACACTACACACGTTCTACCACCACTACACTACATACGTTCTACCATCACTACACTACACACGTTCTACCACCACTACACTACACACGTTCTACCACCACTACACTACACACGTTCTACCATCACTACACTACACACGTTCTACCATCACTACACTACACACGTTCTACCATCACTACACTACACACGTTCTACCATCACTACACTACACACGTTCTACCACCACTACACTACACACGTTCTACCATCACTACACTACACACGTTCTACCACCACTACACTACACACGTTCTACCATCACTACACTACACACGTTCTACCATCACTACACTACACACGTTCTACCATCACTACACTACACACGTTCTACCACCACTACACTACACACGTTCTACCACCACTACACTACACACGTTCTACCATCACTACACTACACACGTTCTACCATCACTACACTACACACGTTCTACCACCGCTACACATGTTCTACCATCACTACACTACACACGTTCTACCATCACTACACTACACACGTTCTACCATCACTACACTACACACGTTCTACCATCACTACACTACACACGTTCTACCATCACTACACTACACTACACACTACTCTACACACGTTCTACCATCACTACACTACACACGTTCTACCATCACTACACTACACACGTTCTACCACCGCTACACATGTTCTACCATCACTACACTACACACGTTCTACCATCACTACACTACACACGTTCTACCATCACTACACTACACACGTTCTACCACCACTACACTACACACGTTCTACCACCACTACACTACACACGTTCTACCATCACTACACTACACACGTTCTACCACCACTACACTACACACGTTCTACCATCACTACACTACACACGTTCTACGTTCTACCATCACTACACTACATACGTTCTACCACCACTACACTACATACGTTCTACCACCACTACACTACACACGTTCTACCATCACTACACTACACACGTTCTACCACCGCTACACATGTTCTACCATCACTACACTACATACGTTCTACCACCACTACACTACATACGTTCTACCACCACTACACTACATACGTTCTACCACCACTACACTACATACGTTCTACCATCACTACACTACACACGTTCTACCACCACTACACTACATACGTTCTACCACCACTACACTACACACGTTCTACCATCACTACACTACACACGTTCTACCATCACTACACTACACACGTTCTACCATCACTACACTACACACCTTCTACCACCACTACACTACACACGTTCTACCATCACTACACTACATACGTTCTACCATCACTACACTACACACGTTCTACCATCACTACACTACATACGTTCTACCATCACTACACTACATACGTTCTACCATCACTACACTACATACGTTCTACCATCACTACACTACACACGTTCTACCACCACTTCACTACACACGTTCTACCATCACTACACTACATA
This sequence comes from Cherax quadricarinatus, assembly GCF_038502225.1. NCBI lineage: Eukaryota > Metazoa > Arthropoda > Malacostraca > Decapoda > Parastacidae > Cherax > Cherax quadricarinatus. Next base: position 13,374,393 of record NC_091292.1, on the reverse strand, counting down.
CGTTCTACCATCACTACACTACACACGTACCATCCACCGTGCACTACACACGTTTCCCTACCATCCACTACAGTACACGTTGCCCTACCTCCACCACTACACTACACACAGTTCTCCACCATCCACTACTCCACACACACGTTCTACCATCCAACTGCGGTCTGCATACGTTCTACCACCACCATGCTGCCTACACGTTCTGGCCATCACCACTGCACCAATATTGTTGCCCTACCTCACCACTGCACACTACACACGTTCTACCATCCACTGCACTCACACGCTTGCCCTACCACCACTGCACTACACACGTTCCTACCATACCAGCTCCACTACACGTTCTCTACCACCCACTGCACTACACACGTTCTACCACCACCTAGCACCTGGCACAATGTTCCCTACCACCACCTACACTCACGCACGCCCTTCTACCACCACTACACTACACACGTTCTACCACCCTGTTGTTCACTCTCCTGACCTTGGCTTCCGTTCTTCAGCTGCTCTGCCTCTGTGTAATAAACTGCCTTCCTTGTCTCCATCGGTGCCTGGTAACCTCTGGAGACGCCGTGGCCAAAAATCTACAAGGAGGGTGACCTGTTCGCTCTCATACATAAGAACTTGGATAACAGCGAGGGAATTCAATTATACAGGGAGTTTCACTCGTAGGATGCCCCGAAGTGGTACTCCCGTAGTTGCAACTGTCTTGTTTGTATATTATGTCTGTAGTAAACGATAGCTCTGGGCCTCCTACGGGTGAAACATACTGTATTATAATCCTCGTCAGAACAAGACTCACAGAGGAGGAAGTGTGAGGTGGGACCACAAACCACCGAGATCTTTATCAAAACCATTGAGCATTTTACTTCATCGTGAAATGAAGGATTTTCCTTCTTTTTGCATTTATAATTATTGTTGACAATAACCAACCAAAAAAGAAAAGGAAATTATAATACTTTTCAGTCTTGATTAAGAGTTCAGCTCCACAGCTTCGATCAACAAAAAAAAAGGCCAAACAAAAGAGCCGAATAGTAATAACAGACATTAAAGAACAAAAGTGTCAGCCAACACTCGCTACCTCAACAAAAGTGTCAGCCAACACTCGCTACCTCAACAAAAGTGTCAGCCAACACTCGCTACCTCAACAAAAGTGTCAGCCAACACTCACTACCCCAACAAAAGCGCCAGCCAACACTCGCTATCCCGCTGGTTCACACCAACGCTTATATTAAAGAGCGTAATTATTTGATCCCCAATTTTCAATAAGCAGCAGTTGTGTTGAAAACCTTGTATTAACGTATTCAGTTATTAAATTCCTATCGGTTCTTCCTGACACGCAATTGTAGTGTTATGGAAGTGAAGATTTATTATTAATATATATATATATATATATATATATATATATATATATATATATATATATATATAATATGTATATATATATGCAAGGAATTCGCAAGAGCAGGCATAATATACACACTGATCTCTGGCTGAAGGAGACTCGAACCTACGAACCTTGGAACAAGGTACGCAGTGCTATACCAATCTCACCACACTGGACAATACCTTGGTGAAATTTGTATAGCACTGCGTACCTTGTTCCAAAGTTCGTAGGTTCGAGTCTCCTTCAGCCAGAGTCCCAGAGATCAGTGTTTGTGTATATTTCGCCTGCTCTCGCGAATTCCTTGCATTGTTAAAATCTCTAGCAAGGCTGATGCATGCAGGGGATGAGATGAAAAGCTGTAAGCCTTCTCCCTGAAAGCTGGCTGCATTGGATCAACGTGTAGCGCAAGCTGGACGCTAAGGTATTGGTCCAGTGTGGTGAGATTGGTATAGCACTGCGTACCTTGTTCCAAGGTTCGTAGGTTCAAGTTTCCTTCAGCCAGAGATCAGTGTTTATATATATATATATATATATATATATATATATATATATATATATATATATATATATATGCAGAACAACCATTTCAAAGGTTCTTTTCGTACAAAATTATTAATTTTTACATTAACATAAATGAAAAAATATATCTTTAAACGCAAGAGAATTTTTTTTTAAAAGGACTTAATTTTAAATGAGTTCTTGCTAAGTGACCAATTTTACCTATTCAGCACGACATACACATAAACAAGAGATTAACTCGTATGGTTTCTAGCCAATATTTTATTTGAATCTGAATCAAGGTGGTATTGAGACGAGTCACCTGGCATGGTATCATGTGTCACGCAGCATGGTACTGAGACGAGTCACCTGGCATGGTATCATGTGTCACCCGTTATTATGAAGTGTCATCTGGCATGGTATGAAATGTTTCACTTTGTATGGTGACAAGATGTTTCAAATGAGAGTCTGGATGTATCACCTGGCATGGTGTGGAGGTGAGGACGAGTTTCAGACGTCCTCTACAGTCCACAGGTGTTCTTAGCCCCGAGTCAGAGCTTAGAGAGTCCTCACTCCTCTTCTCCCAGGCCTCCTGGGACTTCGCCTCGCTGGGAGGAACGTCGGTGTTGCTGGGAGGGACTTGTGTACTGCTTGAAGGATCTTTCATATTGTTGGAAGGGACTTCGATGGTGCCTGCAGAGTCCTGAGCATCAGAATGAATGCCAACATCTTCACTCATGCTGGGAGGGTTCTCGGAAATGTTGGGAAGGTTGTGGATGTTACTGGTAGGACCATGGATGTTACTGGTAGGACCATGGATGTTACTGGTACTTTCCTGGATGTTACTGGTAGTGTCATTGGACTGAGTACCGGCCAGAACTTGCAACATCTGCAACAATCCAACAATTATTATTAGCAAGATACCCAGGAATCATGAGACTATTCACATGTTTACATAAAATAGATACCTTAATTACCTTTATTATTATTATTATTAAAGATTAGCCGGTATTCTCCCGGCCCGGGCCTTTTCCAAGTGGTGGCCCGGGCCTTTTCCAAGTGGTGGCCCGGCCTTGGCTCCCTCTTTAGGGAGTGTCTGAGACCTAAGTCTCCCATGGGAGGAGGCACAATATCTCCTCATCTTTGGGACCAACTGTCCCTAGGCCTAGCCACAAGCTAGGCCTCTCTGGTCTGCCATCCCCGCCCCAAAGGGGCAAATGGGAATGACAGTCTTATGAGTTAAAGGCTCGGGCTCAGGCACCTACCCTACCCTAGAAGGGTTAGGCATGGTATCGATGCCTTAATTACCTATTCAGAGAGAAACTAACATTAACTCGAAATTATAACGTAAAGACTCCATGCAATTTATGTCAACCTTTCGCTTTATTATTATCCTTATTGATTATTATTATTATTATTATTATTATTATTATTATTATTATTATTATTATTATTTTATTATTATTTTATTATTATTATTATTATTATTATTATTAAAACAACAATCATTTACAAGTTTCCCTTAAGGGATATCCTATTATAAAGATTAGGGCTGCCCCACAGTAAGGTATATTGTACATTTGGATATACCTTACTGTGGGGCAGCCCTAATCTTTATAAAGGGGGGCGATTTCGTTATCGGTCCTTATCAGCAGACGCATCATTCATCTCAAATTCCCCTCCCTAGACTATAATATATTCTTGGTTGATCTAGATTCCTATTCCCCACTGTTAAGACTCCAAGTAAAGGTTTTAAAGACCCGCTGAAATCCCTTCTAAAGGATTAAGACTAACCTTATATTGTTTGGGTTCAGTATATCTCGCCTCCACTGATCCTCCCACCACTTCCGGCTTCGAACTCGAGAGGCAAAACGAAGCAGCTTCACTAATGGGGTTCGAAATCTGCGCGCGTAAAATATTTTTTTAAACGCCTTACGAACCTAAAAGAAAAGTAGTTTTGCGCGTCCCAACTTGGCGTTTCTTTTGTAAGTTTATTTAGGTACAGTCTTGTATGATAATATTTAGTTATTCTTGGTTAATAATTACCCAGAATAACACAAAAACAGCCAAAGTGGCTTATTTTCCTTGGGTCCAATTGTTGTTACCTGGAGGTTATTCCGGGGATCAACGCCCCAGCGGCCCGGTCCATGACTAGGCCTCCCGGTGGATCAGGTCCTGATCAACCAGGCTGTTACTGCTGGCCGCACGCAGTCCAACGTACGAGCCACAACATTTTATTTTGCGCGCCAAAACTATTTTTCCTGTACCTCCTAAACCTTTTTCTCTTTATTGCTTTATCCCTAGATTAGATTTTGTCACCGAAGTGGCTAGTTTATTGTACACCCCATATCCATCCTGTGGAGGGTAGCGCAAGAGCATATGGATACACAAAAGGCCCAGGAACTAGGCCCCAAAAGGGTTAACAGGTATACATTTGGATTTATATCTACATATCTACAGTTCACTTATCTGTTACATGAAAATTTAGGAAGCTTACTTAGTATATCTGGTATCTTATTTTCATTAATAAGATATCTTGACATGTCACATGGGTTATTATACTGTCTATCTCTTTATTCCTCAATAAGTGGACAGTTAAGCACATAATGTTCATACATGTAATTTATTACTTTATTGATAAAAGTTTCTCTTAATTGCTTTACCGTCATTTTCATTTTTTTCCTGTAAAAACTGTCTATACCATTCACTCATTTATCCATACCTCACCTATGCTATTTGTGCTTGGGGATCAATTGCAGCAACACACCTAAAGTCACTAATAACCCAACAAAAAGCCGCAGTAAGAATCACTAAATCCCATCCCCGGCAACACATCCCCCCCACTCTTCATAGATCTAAACTTACTCCCTGTTCAGAACATCCACACTTACTACTGTGCAATCTATATCTACAGGACCTTAAATTCCAATATTAACCTTGACCTAAAACGCTTTCTTGATAGTTGTGACAGGATCCACAGGCATAACACCAGACACAAACATCTCTATGACATTCCCTGTGTCCGACTAAACCTTTACAAAAATTCAATGTATGTCAAAGGCCCTAAAATCTGGAACACCCTACCTGAGAACTCTAGAACTGCAGACACATTCATCACCTTCAAAACTACCATTAGAAAACATCTTATCTCCCTGATACACCCCGTCAACTAACTACATAAAAACCACCTGGTGGTTCACACTTACACTCACCCATTTAACTATAATCACAGAAATACGAATCTTAATCTTAAAATAATGATTCCTAACTAGTCATAAGTTTGCTTGTGATACTCCAATATAGAAACTATGCATTGTGCCAAAACAAAAGCATTCACATTGCTAAACTCACAAACTAGTATTTAGTCACTTAGTATTTAGTCAACTTACTCCATAATTTGTAATTTAATGTTAAGAATTAAACTAAGTTTGCTCGAAATGCCTAGCCTTGCTAGGTATTCTAGTGGCCCCCTCTGTAATTAGTATTTTATTACATGTAAACCACACAATAACCAAAATATGTAAACCCTGCATTGTAATCCTTATAGAGAATAAACTTGATTGATTGATTGTATTGTTTTGCGCTCCAAACGTCTCTCTCTCTCTCTCTCTCTCTCTCTCTCTCTCTCTCTCTCTCTCTCTCTCTCTCTCTCTCTCTCTCTCTCTCTCTCTCTCTCTCTCTCTCTCTCTCTCTCTCTCTCTCTCTCTCTCTCTCTCTCTCTTCTCTCTCTCTCTCTCTCTCTCTCTCTCTCTCTCTCTCTTCTCTCTCTTCTCTCTCTCTTCTCTCTCTTCTCTCTCTCTCTTCTCTCTCTCTCTCTCTCTCTCTTCTCTCTCTCTCTTCTCTCTCTCTCTCTCTCTCTCTCTCTCTCTCTCTCTCTCTCTCTCTCTCTCTCTCTCTCTCTCTCTCTCTCTCTCTCTCTCTCTCTCTCTCTCTCTCTCTCTCTCTCTCTCTCTCTCTCTCTCTCTCTCTCTCTCTCTCTCTCTCTCTCTCTCTTTCACAGGGTTTGACAAGGTTAAGTTAAGGATTCCCAACTTTATTGACAACCTAAGAGCTGTTACCTACATCAGCCCATTTGAAAGTATTTTTATTGTTATGAAACATACAAGCAGGGAACAGGATGAAGTTGGAGCCATCTGTGGGCCAGCATTTTCATTGATCAACTGACATCATAATGCTGTACGAATGTGTTCCATACTCGAGTCATCCTGGGGATAAATGATCTCAAGATGAAGTGATGTTCTGGAGAAGGGTACAGCCAGAGTGAAGTTGCTGCTTTCTGCCCGTCTTGTGGTATAGAAGCTTGCTTCTCGCTGTCCTCGAAGTGGATCCAAGTGTGGTACTTTGACAATATTGGCCTTGTACATACATAACAGTAAGGCCACCCACATCCCTCCTGTGTTGAAGGCTCTGCTGAAATGACATATCTATCCAGGATGGGTCCAGGCAAGAGATGAGACGTCTTGCTCTGTTCTCTACTCTGTCAAGCAATCGCAGATGAGAGGGGGGAGGGCAGGCAAACCAAGAAAGTGGAGCATACTCAAGGTGTGAGCGTACTTGTACCTCATACAGAATCTTGCAACCCCTACTGTCAAGCAGATGCGAGATACGGCCAAGTGCTTTTAGCTTCCTGGCTGCCTTGTTTGCAAGATTTACAAAGCACAAGGCTCCTAACTACCTAGTTCATACCTTCACTGATGAGGATGATGAAGATGTTGAAATTAAACTTGACGATCCACAGGACCAGGCTAATTTGAGAAAATTCTCCCACAATAACAGTCGTCAATTTAACAATAATCACTATCAGTTGGTAAATGAATGGAGAGATGAGAACTTGGATGATCTACAACCACTACCTTCCATCGATACTTCAACTCTTGAAGATACCCACCCGCTTACTAGACCTATTACATTACTAGAGATGAGTCAGGTTATTGGAAGAATGCGAAATAGAGCCCCTGGCCTCTCTGGAATAACAATGAAACAAATAAAGTTCCTACCCAGAAATTGTAAACAGTCTTTGGTAAATATCTTTAATGCCATCTTGGCCTCAGGACATTTTCCAGTGATTTTTAAGACTGCTAGGATGATCTTTCTTGGTAAGCCCAATAAAGACATCCACCAACCTGGGAACTATAGACCTATATCTTTACTTGAAGTCACTGGAAAAGTTCTTGAAAAGATCATTTCCAACAGATTGAACTACTAAATGGAGTTTAATCACTTTTTTACTGAAAAACAATTTGGCTTTAGAACACATGGAGGTACCCATCATGCAATAAATATTATTTTCGATACTGTAGCAAGTCTAAAACATCAGGGCAATCTTGCCCTAATTGCCACCAGAGATGTTCATAAAGCTTTTGATAGCTTATGGCATGATGGCCTTATATACAAACTCATTGACCTACCAGACCATAACTGGACTTTTCTCAGATTAATATATAATTTCTTAACTCAAAGAAAAATCATTCCCACCTTTCATGGCAGGTCGACAGAGCCTTTTATACCAACAGCTGGTGTCCCACAAGGTTCTTGTCTCAGTCCAATTCTGTTCAACATTTATGTGAATGACCTTCCTCAACCAGAGTTTAATGATACAATTGTGACACAGTTTGCAGATGATGTTATTCATGTCGTCTCTTCAACTCCGGTAACAGGAAAATACAAGTATGAGAGAGTCATAGAAAAAATGAATATTGAACTTCGTCGAACATCTAATTGGGAAAAGAAATGGAGAATTACGACTAATCCTGACAAAGTCCTTGTAAGCACGATAGGATATTTTGCATCAACAATCGAAGATAAAGGGGGTATCTCCATCAGAGGTACATCTGTAGCCATTAGAAGCCCTAACAAGATTTTGGGATATGAAATAGACAGGCTGCTCCACTCAACATCTCATGTAACTAAAAAGATCAACATAGCCAAAGCCGGTCTTAGCAGTCTCTTTCGATTCAATCAAGCCCCTCAACATGTCAAAAAACATCTGTATAAAATGATAATAAGACCTATACTCGAATACCCATGTGTCCCAATGTCATTAACAACAAAGATCAACATGCTACGGTTACAAAGGGTCCAGAATAGAGCTCTTCGCTTCATTACGGGTACCAGGAGGAGAGACAGAGTTAAAATGGCAGATTTACACGTACAACAAGATATTACTGTCATAAATGTACGCCTGGACACCCTGAAAAAGAAACAACTCTATACAATGCAAGAACTATACATGCCAGATAGAGAACATCCTATACAAGTGGTAAATACCACGGATTATATCATCAATACTCCTCCTCACAGGACTCAAAGAATGACTCTCCCACAGAGGGTCCGTCGTTTTATCCATAAAGATGATTACCATCGACCAATGATATTGAGCAACCTCCCTGATGAAGATTGGGTAACACCAGAACCCTTCTATGTGTACTGAGAAAATCATCGCTCCCAATTAGGGAAACATCTTATATAACAATCTAATGTAAAAATTATGCTATTTACTATGGCTGGACACCACCTGTAAGAAGCCATTGTCACGTAATTCCATAAACTGGCCAGAAAATTATTGCCTTCATTGTCGCATAAATATCCGTTGTGCAATCGCAAAAAAAAGCAATTGCAACTTGTATAATTACTACCAATTCAGAGTCATGTACTTATATATCTGTTATATCTATGTGACTGATGGGTTAGTATTATACCCCTTAAAGAATATTTTATCATTTCACATACACTTTTTAAATTACACCAAAGTGGTTGGGCCACTTACCTTTTATATCCTACCTCTCTCCCCCCTCCCACCCTTTTCCAATATTTTTATCCTTACCCATCCTTCTTCCTTATCCATCTTACCAAAGCTCTGGTCTGGACAATACAATACAACGTGGTTCTTCTCTCTTTTTCCCTCTCTAAAGTCAGTACCTGACCAGCCGGGTTGTGGTTCGTACGTTGGATTTCGTGCGGCCAGCAGTAACAGCCTGGTTGATCAGGCCTGACCTCCAGGTATCTGCTATATCTACTTGCCTGTGCTAGGTAGTTTACACAAATGTTACTACATATGATAATTTTAATTACCTAAACTTGTGTACCTGTACACATGTGTACCTGTACCTGAATAAACTTTCTGACAAGATGAGTATGAGGTACATAAAGATATTAAACTGTTTGATGTCTATCTTTGTTATACCTACATCTTTGTGTTATATCTTCGTGTCTGTGTGTCATATATTCATGTATATCTGTTATATTACATGTTTTGCATGTTATATTTACATGTCTATCTGTTATATCTGCATGTCTATCTGTTATATGTATATGGGGCCCCGTGGCCTGACTGGCAAAGCTCTCGCTTCACACGCTGAGTGTCCGGGTTCGATTTCCGGCAGGGGTGAAAACATTCGACGTGTTTCCTTACGCCTGTTCACCTAGCGAGTAGACACCTGAGTGTTAGTCGACTGGTGTGGGTCGCATCCGGGGGGACAAGACTGAGCTCAACCCCAATGATAATAAGACAGTCCCTTGGTGACGCACTGACTTTCTTGGGTTATCCTGGGTGGCTAACCCTCCGGGGTTAAAAATCCGAACAAAATCTTGTCTATTACATGTCTATCTGCTATAACTTGTCTATATCTACATGACTATGTGTTATATCTACATGTCTGTCTTATCAACATGTTAATCTGTTAGGTTAGGTAAACTCCACGCCTGTGACCTGGTGGCAAAAAGCTCTCACTTCGCACGCTGAGGATCCGGGTTCGATTCCCGGTAAGGGTAAAAACATCGGACGTGTTTCCTTACACCGGTTGTCTATGTTCACCCATCAGTAAAATGGGTACCTGGGTGTTAGTGGACTGGTGTGGGTCGCATCCTGGGACAAAACTGACCTAATTTGCCCGAAATGCTCTGCATAGCCAGGGGCTTTCTCTATAGTAGTATGTTATTGATGTCAGCTAGGACTGTATACCTTGTACATGTACTTGTAGAAATAAAGATGATTTTATATTATATGTACATGTATGTCTGTTATATCCGCAAGTCTATCTGTCATATCGACAGGGCTATATATATCTGCCTATCTACCTACATAACTTATTCTAATGTCATAAAGTCACATCTCCATGTCTAAGCATATATTCATTTTTATATTTGTCTTTGTATGTTCAGTCACCTGGTTATTTCCCTATCCTAGGCAGGTATATATTACAAATATAAATTTTATTTATTTCCGAAACTTCAAGTGAATCTTAGCTCGAACAAGTTCCAGTAATACTCGTCGCTCAAACTTTAAGTAATATTACACTCTGTGGTTGCAATATGTAATATATGAATGTCGTGTATTGTGTAAAGTGAATTACGTTTAGGCTGAAAAAATATGGAAATTTGTGTTAGTATAGGGGAAGTAAAGTGTTTCTCTATTATTTCTGAAGAAGTACCACGTCTGGTTAGAAATTAAAGAATAACAAAGATCTGGTTTGAAGTTGCTGTCGAGTTTGTTTTATTTATTTAAGTCACCTGGTAAGATTTCCTGTCACTTTTGTTTGATACTGAAATTTATATTTTAGTTTAAATGGATGTTCTCTGAGGTAAACGAGTGACTAATAATGTTATTGTGTTTAATGAAAACTAATTGTGTACCTGAATAAACTTAACTCCTGTCACTTAGTCAGTCAGTGGCATAAATCAAGTTTATTTAGGCATTTTACACAGTTTTAGATTTTTATAATTGTCATATATATAGTAACATGTGTAAACTCTCCATGATAACACTAAAAGAGTCAAAAAAAGTGACTTAACGTCCATTGAGACTTAATCTCCAGGAACTGCTCTTCTCTTCATTGGAATGACTCTATTGGCCACCTATTCCTCAGGCTCTGTTTGACCTCTTAAGTGTTTAGAGCTTCCTCGTTGACATGCAGAACTTGCCCACCAGACAAATACTGAATCAGAACCAGTTGACAATAGCATGGAGTCCCACAAGGTAGTACCCTGGGTTCTCTTGTATTACTCTCTTTGAATGGGGGTACATTAAGGCTGGTGAAGGGTTTTTGACTCAAGGAATTGAAATTACCTTCTCCTTCCTTGGATCAACCCTGGCTGAGGTAATCAGTCCCTCAGCCACCAGGTTGAAGAAGCCACTGGCTGGCAAAAGGTTTCTGTAATAAGGATTCACAAATGTTGCAAAAGTGCTCATTCCTGAACTTATCGGTTTTCTAAGCCATTTACAGGCGGGCCCTGCTCTAAAGTGCTTCACTCACAGCATTTCGCTAATGCCGTGGTTTTCAGTTATACCCATTCTTCATTTATTCAGAATTCCTACAATAAATATATTCACCACTCACTTTAAGCTAAAGTTGAAAATATTTTAAGATAAGTAATGTGTGTACTGTATATACATTTTTTAGGCATAGCTCTATTGCTCACTTAATGTATGGTAATATAAACATGTTATCAGGCTTTTACATGCATTTCAAAATAGAAAAAAGGATATGTTTCACTTTACAGGGTTAGCCTGGAACCTGACCAGCTGCATAAGCAGGACCCTCCTGTACATCATATCCATTACAGAATTGTCTGTAAAGTATCACAGTCAACAAAACTTTCTCATCTCTATCTATCCACCACAGTTACTATTACCAACCACTGGCTCTCCCTTGTTAGTCCAGTAAATCGAAGGTTTACTGTAAGTTTGATTAATACAGTACATACAGTAGAACCCTCGTATCCACAGATTCGGTATCCTCTGTTTCAGTTATCCATGGTTTACTATTGCCCAAAAATACCTTTCAATTTTGCATACTAATGGCCCCAAAATGCAAAAGTAGAGAAGGTGGCAGTTCTTCAAAGCCTAAGAGAAGCCCTGAAGTGCTTCCCATCAGTGAAAAAGGGATAATTCTCTACTTATTGTGCATAATTTATCAATTAAACTTTATAATAGGTATGTATTGGACTTGTATAGAGGGTTTGCTACTATCCGCAGTTTTGGTATCCGCAGCAGGTCCTTGGAACATATCCCCCGTGGATACAGGGGTCCTACTGTATTTTAAGAAATGAGAGGAAAACTTTAAATTATTCAGATGGCAAATTTTTGTGTTATTTGTGGTTTCAGGACTCCCTTCAGCTCCAGGATAATCACCCTGCATATTGCAGAGGTGCATCATAGCAATGCTGATATATAATATGTATGTAGGCTGTTGCTGCGTATAGTACTTATTCAGCTCTGACAAAAATACAAAAAAAAATACTCTATAAAAGTTAATCAAAACGAGATGGCGAGGGTTATCCTGCATATCGGTGCAAGACTTACATGGCCCTCCAGCATTAAAGTCTGAGTGAGATAGTCAAACCCCCAAATTCATGGGTTTTAATTCACTTTACTGAAGGGCTTCTGAGAAATAGGTTGGATTATTTGTGTTTTTCATGATGCACTTATTTTGGAGCTTGCTGCATTACTCCTAAATTGAAAAATAACCATGAGATTTCATTTTAGGTATGCTCACTGGTTTTCCCATGCCCAAATCTCTCTAATCATTGTTTCAGTAAGCAAATAGCCTGCACATAGGAGAATGAAACTTATGACAACGTTTCGGTCCAATCTGAACCATGAACTTTTCAGTCAAAAGTGCGAAGGGAAGGGAGTCGTTGTTTCATGTGGATGTCAGTATTACTAGATAAGAGTTATATTTAAAGACATCTTTTGAAACCTGATAGTAGAAAGAGGATCAAGCTTCCACCCTTGGGTGCTGATAATTATTTTACATGCATAGTTTTTATTATTTACTTATTTTACATTTGTGGGGCCACTAGGAATGTGACTTTGAATTAGGAAGTTCTGCTGTATGTATTTCAGTAAAGATTACTCGTACATTTTATTTTATATTGATTCTTCCCATTTAACTTTTGCCTTCTCCTATATTCCTCTTGTCACTCATAAATAGTTAATATCTTTACCATAATATATTTTTATAATATATGGTGTTCTGCAATATATATTGTTTCAGCCACTATATTGTGACTTTTTATTCTCTGTTTCCCTGTATTAATTATGCATTAAATATAAATTATAATAATTTTATTTCCTACAGGATCGTAGTCCAATGGCAGAGAGAAGACCCGGCTCGTCTCTGCAGGATATGCTGAATCAAGCTAAGCTCAGAATAAAAGTATGTAGTTGCCTGTTTTTATCACCGATGTTTTGTTAATGACTGATGAGCACTGGTACATGGTATACTGTACTTTTGATATTCTTACCTTGTCTTGAAATACTGTTCACTCCAGACCTTTTAAAACATCTACATACTTAACTGGGATTTTGCTGGATTACTCTCAGTATGCCACACCTTTTACATTATTTGCTGAAGAATTGAGACACTTATGCAACATATGGGAATCTTTATTGAAGAAACGTTTCACTACACAGTGGCTTCATCAGTCCTGTACAAAGCAGGAAGGTATAAGGAGAGAAAGAGTTTGAGGTAATCAGTCCCTCAGCCTGGAGTCGATGAGTTCAGTCCATCAATCTTGTAGAATGTACAGCACAAGGCTGTAGTGGTGGCTTATATACTGTAGTCAGGTGAGGCGAAGCAGGAGGAGGCGGGGTTATAGTGGAACCATCCACTAGTCTAAGTAGGTCTTCATCCAAAGATTGGACAAGTTTTGAAGAATTCTTTGTATCAAGATCCCATGATGATGCAGTGTCTGACAGATGTGATGAATGGTTTTGAAAACCAACAAGTTGGAGAATTGAGACACTTATGCAGCATCTGTTGCATAAGTGTCTCATTTCTCTTGGTGTAGAGGTATAGCAGTGTAAAGGCAGTGTTGTAGAGAGACAGCAGTGTTGAGGCACAGTAGTGTAGAGACAGCATTGTTCATTGAAGCCATTATTGGCACATAGGTAAGGGGGTTAGAAAGGAACTCAGGTAAGAATGAAGAAAACAAGAGAATGAGTGAATTAGAGGAAGGGGTTGGAACACTGACTTCCTCATCAGAGTAATCTGATGAGGAGAGAATGGTGCTGGAAGATATAGGACTGAAAGTTGAGTTGCTGTTGTATAACGCCCAGCTTGTAGGACTCTTCTCACTGTCAGCTGAATGTGTTTTGAATGTTTAGGGCTGCTCTATATCAAATGAGGATCTCATGCTGACGGCCATTCTCTACCAAGAGAAGGGGTCCTGGGTGTAGAGGGCTGGTCTCTATCAAGTGAATGGGTCCTGGATGCTGATGACTGTGTGCTGGATGCATGAGGACTAACACTCTTAAAGAAACTTTCAGTTGATAGCTGTCTGGCTCGAAGTTGTTTCTCTACAAATAAATTCCTGTAACACCCCACTGCATTGTTCTTTTAAATATCAAAGGCCATTGTGCAATCAGCGTTTCGGCCGATGGACTGTGTTCTATCCATTCTTCAAACTTATGAAATCCTAAGGCAAGATTTGCCACAGTCAGTCGAGTACAGTGGACCCCCGCCTTACGATGGCATCGCGTTACGTTAAATCCGCCATACGATACATTTTAACGCAAAAATTTTGATTTTGCCTTGCCTCACGCTAAAAAACTCGCCTCACGCGATTCGTCCGGGACGGGTCCCACGCGTGGCCTCAGCTGCCCCGTGCATGCCAGTGTTTACATGCCAGCCAGTGCGGTCGCATCCATGCATACATTTGGTACATTTCATATTATCACAGTGTTTTTAGTGATTGTAGCTGCAAAATAAGTCAATGGGCCCCAAGAAAGCTTCTAGTGCCAACCCTGCGGGAAAAAGGGTGAAAATTACTATGGAAATGAAGAAAGAGATAATTGCTAAATACGAAAGTGGAGTGCGTGTCTCAGAGCTGGCCAGGTTGTATACCAAACCCCAATCAACCTTCGCTAATATCGTGGCCAACAAAACGGCAATCAAGGAAGCTGTTCTTGCAAAAGGTGCAAGTTTGTTTTCGAAACAGAGAGCACAAGTGATAGAAGATGTTGAGAGACTGTTATTGGTGTGGATAAACGAAAAACAGATAGGAGATAGCATCTCTCAAGTGATCATATGTGAAAAGGCTAGGAAGTTGCAAGAGGATTTAATTAGAAAAATGCCTTCAACTAGTGGTGATGTGAGTGAATTTAAGGCCAGCAAAGGTTGGTTTGAGAGATTTAAGAATTGTAGTGGCATACATAGTGTGATAAGGCATGGTGAGGCTGCCAGTTCGGACCAAAAAGCGGCTGAAAAATACGTGAAGGAATTCAAGGATTACATAGACAGTGAAGAATTGCAACCTGAACAAGTGTTTAATTGTGACAAAACAGGCCTGTTTTGGAAGAAAATGCCAAGCAGGACCAACATTACTCAGGAGGAAAAGGCACTCCCAGGACATAAGCCTATGAAAGACAGGCTTACTCTTCTGATGTGTGCTAATGCTAGTGGTGATTGTAAAGTGAAGCCTTTATTGGTGTATCACTCTGAAACTCCCAGAGCGTTCAGGCAAAACAATGTCGTCAAAGCTAATTTGTGTGTGATGTGGAGGGCAAACAGTAAGGCATGGGTCACTAGGGACCTTTTCTATGACTGGTTACACCATGCATTTGCTCCCACTGTGAAAAATTACCTAACGGAAAAGAAATTGGACCTTAAGTGCCTCCTGGTATTAGACAGTGCTCCTGGTCATCCTTCAGATTTGGCAGAGCGACTTTCTAGGGACATGAGCTTCATTAAGGCCAAGTTTTTGCCTCCTAATACCACCCCTCCTGCAGCCCATGGACCAGCAGGTCATTTCAAACTTCAAAAAACTACACAAAAGCTATGTTTCAAAAGTGCTTTGAAGTGACCTCAGACACTTGATTGGCTCTAAGAGAGTTTTGGAAAGATCACTTTAGCATCCTCAGTTGTGTAAACCTTACAGGTAACACTTAGGAGGAAGTGACTAAGAGGACCTTGAACTCTGCTTGGAAGAAACTGCTGTGCCACAATGTGTAGAAGAAAGGGATTTTAAAGTATTTGGGGCTAACTCTCAGGAGCCTATGCCAGTTGTGGAATCTATTGTGGCATTGGGAAAGTCCAAGGGGTTGGAGGTTAGTGGGGAGGATGTGGAAGAGTTGGTGGAGGAGGACAATGAAGAACTAACCACTGAAGAGCTGCATGATCATCTTCAACAGCAAGAGGCCAGACCTGAGGAAACTGCTTCAGAGGAGGGGAGAGAGAAATTGAGGAAGTTGCCTACTTCAAAGATTAAGGAAATGTGTGCAAAGTGGGTTAAACTGCAAACCTTTTTTGATGAAAATCACCCTGACACAGCTACTGCAAGCCGTGCTGGTGACTATTACAATGACACTGTTATGGCCCATTTTAGGAAAGTCTTAAAGGAACGGGAGGTACAGACCTCTATGGACAGATTTGTTGTGCGGCAGAGGTCCAGTGACTCTCAAGCTGGTCTTAGTGGCATTAAAAGAAGAAGGGAAGTAACCCTGGAAAAGGACTTGATACCTCAAGTCCTAATGGAAGGGGATTCTCCTTCTAAACAATAACAACTTCTACACTCTCCCCTCCTCCCATCCCATCAATCATCACCAGATCTTCAACAAAGGTAAGTGTCATGTATTCTATTCTTAGTAGAGTAGTAATTGTGCATGTCTGCTTCAGTTTGTGTGTATTAAAATTAATATTTCATGTGGTAAAAAATTTATTTTTTCATACTTTGGGGTGTCTTGCACGGATTAATTTGATTTCCATTATTTATGGGGAAAATTAATTCGCCTTACGATAATTTTGGCTTACGATGAGCTCTCAGGAACGGATTAATATCGTAAGGCGGGGGTCCACTGTACTTTGCTGAGTGTCTACCCATACTTTCTGTTGTTCTTCCAAGTTTGCAATCTCATAAAGCTGCAGCAACTTATCATTATCTAGAGGATCATCACAAGAGTCCAATAACTGCTTCACATCTTTAACATTATCAAACCCTGCATGCCTAACTTGGTCATTGATCTTCCTGCGAATATCTGCAGATGATTCATTGCATTCACAATTTCTTCCATGCATTGGTTATTGCACCAGTTGTCGGTAGTGTTTTTTGGCATTCATGATTCCTTGATTGTTGACTTATTCTTTCCATCAGTGTCTGCAACACGTTTTGTGAAGATTACCTTCACATAAATTGATTTGAAAGATTTCATAATACACTATGGTGTTCTTGGGAAGAAACTGAAGCTTCACGCATTTGGAAGCATATGTTAATGTTACTGGATAAATTGTTGCATTGTCTATGAGCAGCAGTATTTTATGAAAAAGGTTTTTATCAGTACAGTATTTTTTTACTAAAAATTATTATTCACCATTTGATAAACACAGCTGTTGTTACCCATTCTTTTGTGTTCTTATGCCAGATTATTGAGGGATCTTCTTTCTCAATGGTTTTCAAAGCTCTTAGGTTGTCAAAGTTATACACCTAGAGTGGCTTCAGCTTGAAATTTCCAACTGCATTGTCACCTAGTGGAAGAATTAGGCAGTCCACTGCCTCTCTGAATCCTGGAGCTCTCATCTTGTTTCTTGAAATGAATGTTCTTGATTGTACATGTTCCCAGCACAAAGCACTTTCATGATTAATCCATGTTAAATACTTGCTGAGGTGTGTAGCTACCTTCTCAGTAATTTTCTTCAGAACCTCAGGATATGTGGCAGTGGCATTAGCATCACTGTTTACTGCTTACCACTCATCACGAGGTTATGCAAGTTCAAACAAACTTTGTAAAGTGGAGTACAGTACATCATACAATTTAGTGATTGACATATATAAACTGCTTTATAGAAAGCCCCTTATTATGCAAGGCATTTCAGGCAGCCTGAAAACTAAATTATGATTACAAGGATGTGAGAATAAAAATACATAGTTTTTATTGTAATGGAGGTATTTAGTAATTAAATAAAAATATTATAATTAGTATTATATTAAGGATGAAGCAGAGATGTGTGAGGTACTGTCTAGAAAATTTCATTGTGTGTATTTACAAAAAAATATTTTATATTTAGCAGATTTAAAACCCAAACAGATAATTGAGTTAAAGACTACAGAGAGGTAATAAATAAATTATTACTCAATAGGACCAGGCGAGATAACACTACAAGTCTTAAAAGGAGTGCAGAAAAAACTGAGCTACTTTCTCCACTTAGGACAATTTTTTTAAGATTTCACTACAATAGAGTAAATCAGCAGAAAAAATGGAATGCTGCATGTTGTGCTAGCATTTATATGCTGGTTCTTCTGACAAATTTTGTAAAAATATGGGATAAAGCCATTAGAGAAAAATATCTAGATTAAGCAATTTTAGAAAAGCTGTAGACAGAGGTTCCCAGTGAAAGAATAATTTGGAAACTTCAAAGCATGGGAGGAATATATGTAAGGCAAACCATTACTAGAGTATGAGAAACTTTCTGAGAGAAAAATTCGAACCATGATAAGTGGAAAAAATATTTTGTTCAGAAAGTGTTACCAGTATGGTGCCATGAGGATCTGTACTTGCCCCTATAATGTTTTACATTTATGCTAATGGTTTATCAGAAGGAATAGGAAACTATTGTAAACAAATTTGTTTGCAGATGCAGGAATTTTTTGCATAATAAATGCCAGTAATAAAAATGACTAAATCTTTACAAGATGACTTGCATAAATTGAACAAATAAAGTGATAGATGTATGATGGAATTTAATGTTGATAAATGGCATGTAATGGTTCCCTGATGGCCAGTCAAATGAGCAGTTGTTTGGTCACCATAAGTTTGTTGATTGATCACTCATAAACCTGCAGTGTAATAGATGAACTGTTATCGTATGCTCTGATACAGTATACGTATAGGCCATCTCTAAAAATAAAAATGTGACCATCTAAAGTTGTTGAACATGTAGCACACTTTCCTTCATTGGGGTCGGATATTACTGTACATGACGGCTCTGACTCTCAAGTACCCAGCCCCATACTGTAAGTGAAAATTGCCAACAGGCGGAAAAAAACAGATTTTTCATTACTGAATGCGTCTAAAATGCCTGAGAACATGTTTACACTATTATATATTAAGTGCTCAATATAGCTAGTCATAAAAAACAGATGAAAAAGTAAAACAAATGCACAGTACATACAATACTTACCTTAAAATATGGTGCCTGTCACCCTTCCCTTACACAAGTGTTGTACGAAAACGGCAGAAAAGTGGTAAAAGCACCAAACATAATGAACAATGGCTCATTTGAAAGCCAATGAAAACTTGGAACACTGAAAAGAGGGTGCTGTATTAGTCTTCATAATGCCATGTGGCTACATTAACTTTCATTGTCCAACTGCTAACTGTCAAAGTGTTCTGCTCTATTTATCTTTGCTCTGTATCTTCTTTTCTCCTCAGTTATATGTACAGTAAGTCCATCCTCACTTGCCTTGGTCTTTCCATTTTTATTTGTTCCCACTTGCACATTGTGGTGCTGATATTTTTACACAAACTTTAGATAATATTTACTTATAAAAAAATTATTTGAATAAAAGCATGAGAAGGATTGAGTGATGGCCCAGAAAGAATTATGTTAATTTTATAAATGCAGTACATGTACTATTCTCTCTTTAATTAAGGTGTCCCATGGCCTGGTGGCTAAAGCTCTCATTTCACACGGCGAGAGTCTGGGTTTGATTCGCAGAGAGGGTAGAAACATTGAGCATGTTTCTTTACACCGGTTGTCTATGTTCCTCATCAGAAAAATGGGTACTTTGGAGTTAGTTGACTGGTATGGGTTGCATCCTGGGACAAAACTGACCTAATTTGCCTGAAATACTCAGCATAACAAGCAACTTTCTATATAGTAGTATGTCATTGATGTCAGCTAGGCCTGTATACAGCCTCTCCTCACTTTAATGACGGAGTTCTGTTCCTAAGACCACGTTGGCAAACGAATTCGTCACTAAGTGAGGAGCATACTATAATGGTGTTGGGTTTGTGTCAAGCATCTTTGATATTGTTTTTATGTCACCTTTGCACCATTTATAACATTTCTGGTATATTTCTAAATGTTTATACAGTAGTGTTCTGTATATTGTAATAAACAGAATAGAGGAAATCAGCTCTAATATACATTATTTAGGCATGCATGCTGGGCAGGGAGCCTGTCGTAAATCCGAGTCGTCGGTAAATGAGTATATCGCTAAGTGAGGGGAGGCTGTACCTTGTACATGTGCATGTAGAAATAAAGATTTTATTGTTATTATTATTATTAATTCTTCATGAATATATGAACACATTATAGCAAACTTTTCAGACTTAAGTTAGTTTCAGTGTTTTAATACATCACGTATTTGTTTTCTTGTGTATAGATTCCACTCTGAATCTGTGTAATTGGCTGAATGTTGGCCAGTGAACAACAAGCTATGGTGGGTAATAAATTTCATTTTTATTTTTGATTGCAATAAAAGTAGATCATACATGAACATACAGGATGCTGATTTTTGAAAAGGCACACTGTCACAAACAGTAAGCCCTCAGTTCAATTGACTGTGTTGGGGAATGGGGGGGGGGGTCGGTAATGAGGATAATAGTGGATAGAGATGAGTGTGTTGTATCATAATCATAATAACAGACCATTCTGTAGCCCATGGGCTTTGTTGCTTCCTAACCAAAATAGGTCAGCAGATTTTGTCTTATCTGAAGTCCATTTAATTGAGGGTTTGCTGTAATGTCATAAGAGAAGCATAGGCTGGTGAACTCTTAACAGAAGAGAATGGTGAGTGATAGTGAGAAAAGGTGTCCAGGAGTGAATCATTTACTTCACTCGATGGCAAAAGTGTAGATTTATTTTGTGACAAGAAGTCATATTAATTCTCTCTGTTCTGTTAGTTTATTAGTCTATTCAAAAAGGTTTATATACTTCACTCATTTTGTATACATGTCTTGATGTTTATTTTGGGAGTGAGCCCTCAAGGGGGGGTGTCTTTTTAAAGCTGATTGTCTAGTAAATCCAAAGTACAGGTTGGCCATCACTAATCCGGCATCATGGGACCTGTAGTGTGCCGGATTAGTGAGTTTGCCGGATTACAGATTGGTTAGATTAGAATACGTACACTTAATTAACCTATCAATAGAGAGAGTGATTCAATCATCCTCATTTTCATCACTGTTTTCTCCTCCACTGGCTTGCTGCTGTGGATTAACAACCATCTGTGCAATTTCTGAGTCGGTATAAAGATGAAATTTGAAATTATGCTAGCCGAAATTAGTGCCAGATTACTGATGGAACCAGATAACTGGTTACCAAATTAGTGATGGCCGACCTATGTGAGATTGTTTTTCCATGATTATAACAATAATGGACCATTCTGGATTTGATGGACTTTGTCAGTTAAATTTGAAAATACATTTACCCAATGGACAGCAACAATAATGGACAGTTCTGATTTTACAGACTTTGGTTATTAATCCAAAATCAACTTAGCCAGCAGACTGCAATTATAATGGACAATTCTAGATTTAAGACACTGTTGTGTCCAAATGTTGACTGACCAGAGATTTTGTCCATTTAATCTATAATCTGTTAAGTCTGGGTCCATTAAATAGAGGTTTTACTGTATTAGTTATTGGTATAATGTGAATTCAAACCCATTGCAATCCAGTGGTAAAAGTGCTCTGACCACTATATCTTACTAGTCTAATAAGATCATCCAACTAGGTATAATTCTATACACTATAAAGGTTAGCAGAGGACACCACTCTCACCACAAATGCAAGATTTTGCAGACTAATTTCACACTGACATGGCTGTGACGAGCTCTGGCTCAAGTTCCCTCATCTTGTTATTATGATTTCTCAAGCCATCTTATTATTCACATTAAAATGCTATTTTCCAGTGCAGCAAATACTCATCCTAAATAACTTTTTTTTTTTTTTTTTTTTATTCCAGGACTCAAGTCCGACTATATAAAAATAACCGGTTTCCCTGAATCCCTTCACTAAATATTACCCTGCTCACACTCCAACAGATCGTCAGGTCCCAAGTACCATTCGTCTCCATTCACTCCTATCTAACACGCTCACGCACGCTTGCTGGAAGTCCAAGCCCCTTACCCACAAAACCTCCTTTACCCCCTCTCTCCAACCCTTTCGAGGACGACCCCTACCCCGCCTTCCTTCCCCTATAGATTTATATGCTTTCCATGTCATTCTACTGTGATCCATTCTCTCTAAATGACCAAACCACCTCAACAACCCCTCTTCTGCCCTCTGACTAATACTTTTATTAACTCCACACCTTCTCCTAATTTCCACACTCCGAATTTTCTGCATAATATTTACACCACACATTGCCCTTAAACAGGACATCTCCGCTGCCTCCAACCGTCTCCTCGCTGCTGCATTTACCACCCAAGCTTCACACCCATATAAGAGTGTTGGTACTACTATACTTTCATACATTCCCTTCTTTGCCTCCATAGATAACGTTTTTTGACTCCACATATACCTCAACGCACCACTCACCTTTTTTCCCTCATCAATTCTATGATTAACCTCATCCTTCATAAATCCATCCGCCGACACGTCAACTCCCAAGTATCTGAAAACATTCACTTCTTCCATACTCCTCCTCCCCAATTTGATATCCAATTTTTCTTTATCTAAATCATTTGACACCCTCATCACCTTACTCTTTTCTATGTTCACTTTCAACTTTCTACCTTTACACACATTCCCAAACTCATCCACTAACCTTTGCAATTTTTCTTTAGAATCTCCCATAAGCACAGTATCATCAGCAAAAAGTAACTGTGTCAATTCCCATTTTGAATTTGATTCCCCATAATTTAATCCCACCCCTCTCCCAAACACCCTAGCATTTACTTCCTTTACAACCCCATCTATAAATATATTAAACAACCATGGTGACATTACACATCCCTGTCTAAGACCTACTTTTACCGGGAAGTAGTCTCCCTCTCTTCTACACACCCTAACCTGAGCCTCACTATCCTCATAAAAACTCTTTACAGCATTTAATAACTTACCACCTATTCCATATACTTGCAACATCTGCCACATTGCTCCTCTATCCACTCTATCATATGCCTTTTCTAAATCCATAAATGCAATAAAAACTTCCCTATCTTTATCTAAATACTGTTCATCCTAAATAACTTCATAAATTTATAAGTGATTTATTTACTTCACAGAAATGGGAAAGTGAATACATATCTGTCAACAGTTGCCGTCCAGACAAAGCTGCCCTTGCGATGGCACCTGATGACATAAAGGCAGCTTACAAGTCTTATCACTACTATCGTAAAGGCTCAAAATCAACAGACAGCAGCACTAGAGAGCAGGCAAAAGATAAAAGTGACAGTTATGATCAGAAAACAGTTTGTGATACACCTTTAAAAGATGAAGATGTAGGCTTCAATAATACTTGTAATGGTGGAGACTCTTCACAGAATTTTAATTGTTCTAATAGACTATCAGTTGACAGCAGTGATGACAGAAAAAAGGATGTTGTGAAGACATTAGAAAAGACTACAGCCGTGTCTTCAGGGGATGTCAGCTTGTCGAACCCTCAGTGTGAAGTTCCATCACCAAGTCCCATCAATGGCAGTGTTTGGGGTAGTCATCTCAACAAAAGTAATCAACAGACACACTCAAAAACAGTTAGCAAGGACACATCACTATATACAAAAATGGCAGAAAAGCTCCGGGCTAGTGGCACCATAAAAGTTAGAACATCCCTGAAGCCATCAAAAAAGCTGACTAGAGGTGTACCAAAAATTTGCGTGCAGGGTACTACAAGTGTAGAGGAAAAGAGTCAGAGAGATAAGGAAAATATTTCTGATATAACCTCTGAGCATAAATTTGAGTTATATGCTGATAGCATCACATCTCAAGAGGCAGTACCTTGGGAAGAAAACTTTAAAAAAATTACTGCTACTGGGATTAATACTCTGATCTCCACTATTAAAAACTCTTGTGTTTCTGAAAATATAGAAGAGGCGAGTTCCAGTATTTTGGATGACTTGGGAAATAGTTCTCTGAAGGCTGATTACCCTGGTAAGAAGTCCTTAAAGTTTCACATTAGACGGGATGATATAAAGTCTTGTACTCAGACCACTAGAGCTATTTCACTTGTTACATCTACTGATTTAGAAACTGAAGCACTTGGTGTCAAGAAGAAAGCGGGTCTGAATCGTGGGTGGGTGTTGCGTTGTACAGGCACAGAACTCGGAGAGAAATCAGAGAAGGAAGGTTGGAGTGCCCCTTCTGAAAACTGGAAGATGAAAGTTATTGACAAAGAATGGAATATGGATGAGGAAGATGGAATATTAAGTTTACCAAGTTCACCACAAGAAACATTAGCTTCTAGTATGAAAGGAGATTCTAATCAGGCACAAAAAGAGTCACACACAGTATCTGTTATTGGTAGTTCAGTACACAGGAAATGCAACCCAAGAAAAATAAAGAAAAACTCGGTTTCAGGTGAGCAAGATCTTGAAAAAAGTTGTTTGGTTCATAAACATAATAAGGCAAATAACACTCAAGGAGAAAATCTTTCCATTGAAAACTCAAGTGATGCAGTGGTTGAGGAAAAGTGCAAAAGAAGAACTTTGAGGAAAAAGGGAAGTACAGTTAGCAAGGTTGCTTGTGGCATTAAAACAGATAATTGCAACATAGATGATGATCCATATACACTAAATGGAAAAATGTTGAGCCATGTCAGCAAAAACCTAACACAAGAAGAACCCATAAATGAGCTGAAAGATAGTGAGACATGCATCATTC
The DNA here is from genome assembly GCF_038502225.1 of Cherax quadricarinatus. NCBI lineage: Eukaryota > Metazoa > Arthropoda > Malacostraca > Decapoda > Parastacidae > Cherax > Cherax quadricarinatus. The sequence continues at coordinate 13,349,749 of NC_091292.1, read as the reverse complement.
CACCTCTTGATGAAACAGGTTATAATGAGAAAAATGGCACATGTGTAATACAGGAGGCACAAACAGAGGAAAACAGCTGTGCTAAACATGTAAGAAAAAGGAAGAATGAAACTTTAGAAGAATTGGAGGAAAGTGGAGTGATTCAGTCAGTTTGGCCACCACCCAAGAAGAAGAGAGTAGCAAGAAAGAAACTGGCTAAGGCTGTTGCAGTACCTGGAAAAAAACAAGGCAGAACTTTAAGTAGAATTGTAAAAAAAGGAAAGAAGGCACCAGAGACCAAGTCTACTGATTCCACTGATGAAATACAACAAAGTGTGAAAAATAAAACTCATTGTTCAAAGCCCATTGTAGAGGATTATAATGAAATAGAAGACATAGAGGCACATGGCACGAAAAAAACTAACAAAAAGTCTTATTTGAGTATTGAGGAACGCTTTTTAAAGAAAGTTTCCACTGGAGCTTCCAATAATAATTATGTACGCATTAATTTAAAGAAAAAGACATTTGTTCGTGGCAAAAGAAGTATGAATGCTGCTAGATATAAAAGACAGGAATGGAAAAATAAACAGATTATGAAAAGTGCCGAGTCGGGAAACAAGGGTGCCATAAAGTCACTTACTTGTTTTAAGTGTGGTGACTTCGGACATTGGGCCAAAAACTGTTCAGGTAAGAAAGGTGATAATCTCCTCTCTCTAGAGACTTATAATGAAAATGAATCTACATTTCTCAGTCTTGAAGATGCAGCATCACTGGCCTTGGGTATCAAGCCTTGTAGCAGTGTATTGCCACCACCTTCAAAAATGTTTCCAGGAGTTGAAGAGTCGGAAGAAAATCCTTACTCACTTACTGAGGAAAATCAGAAAGTCCAAGAATCATCCACTTTCAATGAAACAGTTAAAAAGACAGATAAATTTGAAAAGAATTGCACTACAAATCTTGAAGAAAGTGATGATTTAGTGGAAATGCCAGAAGAAGCGTTCAACCTTACAGACTTAGATGATGATATTTTTGTTAATATTAATGAAGAAAATATGCAGAATACTGACACCAGCAATAAAAACCTTACACAAGGCACAGAGATAAAAAATTTCCAGCATTCTGGTCCTTCAGTGCAGTCGCATTCAACTTTCACTTGTAATAAACCAACTGTGAAATCACTTTATCCTTTACAGAATGGAGAGGTTGGTCCTACACCAAAGGAGGTATATGATGCCCTTCATATGTTTGGTTTCTCAGATTTCAGACCAGGCCAAGAGAATGCTGTCATGAGAGTTTTGTCTGGACAGCCAACACTGTTGGTTTTATCAACAGGCTCGGGTAAGAGTTTGTGTTATCAGCTACCAGCTTACCTTTATGCTAAACACAATCACTGCATCACTATATGCGTATCGCCCCTCGTGTCACTCATGGAGGACCAGGTTACTGGTCTTCCTCACTTTCTTCATGCTGTTTGCCTTCACACACACCAAAACTCAACACAGCGTTCCCATGCCATGAATGCTATTCAGTCTGGATCTGCTCAAATTTTGCTAGTTTCTCCAGAAGCTGTGGTAGCAAGCCGTACAGGTGGAGTCCTTGGTACATTACTCAAAGAATTGCCTCCAGTAGCTTTTGCCTGTCTAGATGAAGCTCATTGTGTGTCTGAATGGTCTCATAATTTCCGTCCATCTTATCTTCGTGTCTGTCAGGTCTTACGAGAGAGATTAGGTGTTCAGACAATTTTAGGCTTGACTGCTACTGCCCGCCAGGCTACGGCACTTAGCATTGCACGGCATCTGCTTATTCCAAATTTTGACAGTGGCATAATTCGTGGCACAAGTGTTCCAGAAAACCTTCATTTGTCTGTATCTCGTGACCAAATTCGGGAACAAGCATTAATATCATTGCTACAAGGAGAGAGGTTCTCTACATGTGGTTCCATCATCATTTATTGCACCCGACGTGATGAATGTGAACGAGTTGCCACACTAATCAGGACCCACCTGTTAGATCCCAAAAAAGTTGATGTGAAGAGTAATCTAAAAAGAACGAAGGGAATTTCTTTTGATGCAGAGGCTTACCATGCTGGGTTAAGTTCACATAGGCGGCAACAGGTTCAGAAAAAGTTTATGTCTGGTAAACTGAGAATAGTTGTTGCCACAGTAGCCTTTGGTATGGGAATAGATAAAGCAGATGTACGGGGCATTATCCACTTCAACATGCCTAGAAATGTCGAGAGCTATGTACAGGAGATTGGACGGGCTGGCCGTGATGGAGAAGTGGCTCATTGTCATCTCTTTCTTGATTCACTTGATGGAAGGGATATCCAGGAACTCAAGAGACATATATACGCCAATTCTGTCGACCGACACACAGTAAGGAAACTCCTCAACAAGGTATTTAAACCTTGTGCTTGTGCCAAAATAAAAAAGCTCGCAAACTTTGAAGAAAGTGAGAATGACAAGAAAAGTGTTAGCGATGAGAAATATGATGTTTCTAATGTTTCGCCATCACCTGAGTTTACATCTTGTACCCCAATTTCCATCAACAGTCAGGAATTTAGGACGAATGAAGACCATGAGAACAAAATACCCTCAAATACTGAACTGTCTTCTTTAGATAATTTTTCAGTGAAGTTATCAGCTTCCTCTTGTCCACGACATGAAGTAGCAATACCCATAGATACTGTAGTGGAGGAACTTGACCTTCCCGAAGAAAATTTGGAGACTTTATTATGCTACATAGAGCTACACCAAGGAAACCTTATTCACCTTAATTCACACGTGTATGCAAACTGCACCGTTTCGTGCTATGGAGGGCCGAGACAGTTAGTGGCTGTGAGTCGCCGATGTCCACCTCTGGCTGTTGCCATTGCTCTTGAACGTCAGAAAGGAGTCAGGTTTGAAAACACCAACCGAGTGAGCTTTCCAGTAGTAGAGGTGTCGTCTCGAATGGGCTGGAACAGTAAGATTGTCAAGCGGGAGCTCAAGGCACTAGAGTGGAACACACAAACTCTGTCAACTGGAGGAAAGGTCAAACGATCGGGAGTGACAGTCGAGTTCACTGACCTGTCCTTCCACTTGGAAGCTCGAGGAGACTTGAGTGATGACGAGCTTGACCAGTTATTAGATGCTCTATATAGAAGAGCTCAGACCCAGGAGCAAGACCAGTTAAGACAACTTCATTTTACATATGAACTGCTCCGTTCTGTTTCACATGGCTCTATTTTATTATGCTGTGATTCAGTTGACATGGACCGATGTGCCCAACTCAGAGGAGAATTACGGAAATACTTTTCCAAAGATGGAATAGATTTGTCCAAGGTTAAGGTTGAGGAAAAAGTATATTTACGACCTGAAATTGAAGGAAGCATTCGTAACAGTGTACGTGCTCTTATATCAACCCATGTGGATCAGCAGTGGACTGGACGAGCAGTAGCACGAGTATTCCATGGCATAGGTTCACCAAATTTCCCTACTGATGTCTGGGGTCGTGTTCGACGCTTTTGGAGACAACATCTAAATACAGACTTCAATTTGTTATTAAGTATTGCTACTCAAGAAATTTTAAAGTGTAAATAATAATTATTACCCATGTAGCTATAATAAAAGTGAATCTGCTTCATACTGAAGTTTTATTGTGGAAAAAGTAACAACTTTTTTACTGAAAATCTGAAGATAATGATTCTAGACTGTATTCTGGTGTTTTTAATAATCATGTAATTTTTTATTACCTATAATTTGACACAGTATTTGACACTTCAACAATACAGTTGAAGTGTTGAACAGCTTTAAAAAATCAAGACAAAATAAAATATACTGTATGTGATGTCCAAGTTAATATCTAATTTTTTACTTGAAGAGATGTTTGTTTTTTCCCTTTACCAAAGCTGCCAGTATTAAAATGGAATAAAATTGTTCACCATGTTTTGAAATTCATGTATCTTATGTTTAACCCGTAAACGGTCCAAACGTATATATACATTTTTTCAACATTTGAAAGTGTGTAAAAAAGTAGGTCCTTTTTTTTTTTTTTTTTTTTTTACATTTGAAAACGTGTAAAAACACTTTGATCTACTTTTTTTTTTTTTTTTTTTTTTTGTTATATTTGAAAATATGTAAAAATAACGTAGATCTACTTTTGGAGCACTACACATGTGAACGTAGATCTGCTTGGACAGTTTAAGGGTTAATAAAGAATATGTAAAAGATCAGCCAAGCTAAGGTGCCAACATCAAATTACATTTAGTAAGCACCAACAGTCTTACTGATCAGGCCATCTAACTGGGTCAGATTTATTAGTCATTTACTTATGTACCTTTCACTCCATTTTTTTTATTTGTGTCAGTTATTCCAGTTTTACAATGGAATATACAGTGGACCCCCAGTTTTCGGCCGGTGCAGAAATTGTACAATTCGGATTTCGAGCACTTTTTTTCAGAGAAATTTTCCCCCGGGTTTCATACATCACCTCATAAATCGTTGGTACCAGATGCGTCTGCCTGGGCCGCTCATACGTTTGTGACTCACTCTTGGGCACGTTAAATGTCTTATTTTATGTTAATATAGACATTTTCATTAATCTATGATATTTTCTTCAAAATTATGTAAGAAACACATTACATAGCACATAAACATGCAATGTTTATACGTGGTGGAGGGTAAACATTTCATTGTCTCTGGTCCTGCGTTAGAGAAAACTGTATGAATCTGCATTGGCCCAGTAACTGCCATGAATTATTCATTACTTCTCCCTTTGTTTATGATGGCATTTAAAGGTACGTAGTTGTTAGAAACGGTTTAACTCGGTGAACATGGTATGTTGATGGTAATAATATGGCTGTAGGCCGCAGTGTATGTAACCGGCAGGTATACACCTGGGATGTAGTCCGCCTGGGACTACAATTAAATACTACTTATGAATAAGAGTCTTCAATAAAGTTATGTAATGTTCATTTATCATTAAAATTAGTCATTTATATTTATTTCTCATTGTTTTCTATATGTAAAACTATAGTTATTCTCTATAAAATGTATTTTTTGTTAATATTTTTGGGTGTCTGAAACGGATTAATTGGATTTACATTATTTCTTATGGGAAATACAGTGGACTCTCGAGTTTCGGCAGCATCGAGTTTCGTGAAATTCGACCTTCGGCAAGTTTTTTGGCAAAAGTTGGCCTCGAGTTTCGTGATTGGACTCTTGTTTCGGCGACCGTCCAGTACCCGTCCGCCCGTCGCCACACACACCAAGCCAGTCTCCCATGCCATTCACGCTCAGTGTGCCATTGTTTACCAACACATGACCATCACCCCGCGGGTTCATACAATATATTTCATAATAATCCATTGTTTTTTGTGTTTGCAACTGCTAAATAAGTCATCATGGACCTGCTGCTGCACTGTCAGCTGCTGCTGCTGTACCACCGTCAGCTGCTCCTGCTGCTGTAGTACAATCTGGAAAGCTAGTGCAAGCCCTTTGGTAAAGAAAGTGAGGAACATAATCCAGAGGGATTTTGAAGGGTTTGAGGCAGACCCTGTCCCTGCCGACCCTCTGCCTGTTGTGGAAGGTGTTGTGGCATTGGGCAAGTCCATGGGGTTGGAGGTGAGTGACGGGGATATGGAAGAGTTGGTGGAGGACCACAGGGAAGAGCTGACCACTGACGAACTGCAAGAGCTTCAACTGGAACAGCATCAGACCACAGCCGAGGAACTTGCTTCAGAGGAGGAGGAAAAGAGAGTGAAGGAGGTTCCTTCTTCAGTGGTTAAGGACATATGTGGAATGAGTTGCAAAGTTTTGTTGAAAAGTATCACCCTGACCAAGCTGAAACAAGCCCTATCTGCAACATGCACAATGACAGAGTTGTGTCCCACTTCAGGGAAATCTTAAAGAATCGCCAGAAAAAGACCTCTCTGGACAGATATTTTGTGCGACAGGGGTCCAATGACTCTCAAGTTGTTCCCAGTGGCATTAAAAGAAGAAAGGAAGTAACCCCAGATAAGGACTTGCTACCTAAAGTCCTAATGGAAGGAGCTTCTCCTTCCAAACAATAGTGTACACCTTCCTCCTATCTCCTCCCGTCTTCCATCCACCCAGAAGTCTTCAGTAAAGGTAAGTGTAATGTTGTTATTATTTTTTATATGTATGTACAGTGGATCCCCGGTTAACGATATTTTTTCATTCCAGAAGTATGTTCAGGTGCCAGTACTGACCGAATTTGTTCCCATAAGGAATATTGTGAAGTAGATTAGTCCATTTCAGACCCCCAAACATACACATACAAACGCACTTACATAAATACACTTACATAATTGGTCGCATTGGGAGGTGATCGTTAAGTGGGGGTCCACTGTACTTGATTTCTCATTGATTTCAGCATATAAATCTTTATTTAATTTGAAAAAAAATATTTTATTTTAATATTTTTGGGTGTCTGGAACGGATTAATTTTATTTCCATTATTTCTTATGGGGAAAATGGTTTCGAGTTTCGTGAATTTCGACTTTCAGCAGGCTCTCTGGAATGGATTAATCACGAAACTCGGGGGTCCACTGTATTACTTCAGTTTTTGGCCATTTCAGATTTCTGTATAAGGGGAATCCTAGGAGAGTTTCAGCTGTTGATTTCTTAGTTTTTCTCCTGTATTCATTTGCCTATAAGAAACTAAACGTACTGTTAGTCTTCCTACTTTTGGATATGTTCTTTTATAATCTGTTCACCCTTACCCTCATGCCTCTTAACCCGTAAATGGTCCAAACGTATATATATGTTTTTACCGCTAGTGTTCTTATGTTCTTATGTTCTCCTTTCTTATGTTCTTATGTTTTCCTTTCTTATGTTCTTATGCTCTTAGCAAGAATCCTCCTGAAAACAGTAAACACTACCATCACATAGTCTCTCCTGTTATACTTTGGGTAGTTTCAAATTTAGGTTGGATAAGTATATGAATGGGAGGGGTTGGATTTGAGTGGGACTTTCACATCAGAGCTTATTTCTTGGGTAGCATTGAAAATTGGGTTGGGCAAATGTTTTGTTAGTGGGATGAATTGTAAAGGACCTGCCTAGTATGGGCCAACAGGCCTCCTGCAGTGTTCCTCCTTTCTTATGTTCTTATTCTACATTGCCACGATAAGCCTGAGTCGCCTAGACATGAGAGAATGGGTGTGTGCACTCACTGTGTGCCAGATTAAAATAATTGGGGATGCCTGGGTATCATATGCTCTTTTTTCCTATTAAAAAAAACTATTTTTTTTTTCTCAAAGTTGGGGCGCTACGGTAGAGAACGTACATGTATATATACGTTTGGACCGTTTACGGGTTAAAATGAAAATACACTTTTTGTGCACACTGATGTTCCACCCACCAGATATATACAAGCTCTGTTATATTATACTATACATATATACCAGTCTGTGTTCATTTCATCTCTGTTATAGTTATTTTTTTTTTATTAACACACTGATCGTTTCCCACCAAGGTAGGGTGGCCCGAAAAAGAAAAGCTTATACCATCTTTCACTCCATCACTGTCTTGCCAGAGGCATGCTTACACTACAGTTATAAAACTGCAGCATTAACACCCCTCCTTCAGAGTGCAGGCACTGTACTTCCCATCTCCAGGACTCAAGTCCGGCCTGCCAGTTTCTCTGAATCCCTTCATAAATATTACCCTGCTCACACTCCAATGGCACGTTGAGTCGTAAAAACCATTTGTCTCCATTCGCTCCTATCTAACATGCTCACGCATGCTTGCTGGAAGTCCAAGCATCTTGCACGTAAAACCTCCTTTACCCCCCTCCCTCCATCCTTTCCTAGGCTGATCTCTACCCCACCTTCCCTCCACGTTTTGTAATAATCAAATTCTTCTAACAGAGTGGGTAATGCAGTTTTTTTTTCTGATCATGTGATTGAAAGACACTGTGGAGACAGCTACTATTTTCACAGTACGCTGGTATGTACTCCTCACTGCTATCGTCCACTTTTTTATCATGTCTGTTTCATTTGTTATACAGTAGACTGTCATTTAGCATGGTAGTTACGTTCCTGAAAACACTGTGGTAGTTAAAACCATGTTAGGCAAACTGAAGAACTTATGGGAAAAATAGGGTTACATTCCTGGGAGCCCCCAAAAACCCAAACAACTTTTTTAGACCAACAAATCTTATAAAAATAAAAGTGAATATGTAATTGTAGTTCATTGTCATGATGTATTATGTTGTTTCTACTGCTTAAGATTACAAATGCAACAGAAATAATAGTAGTATTTCTTACCTTAAACTGTGGGTGCTGGTGTTTGTGGATGATTGTGTAGAGTTATGCTGTGGCCCTACTGGGCTGAGGTGGATGATAGAGGTTCTGGTACTGAAGTCGATGGTTGTACTGGAGTGTGCATAAATCAGTCAAGTCAGACTAGCAAGTCAGTAAGTCAGTAAATCAGTCAAGTCAGTAAGTCAATCAGTTAGTCAAGTAAGTCAGTCAGTCAGTAAATCAGTCAGTCATCACACAAACTCGTATTTACTCATATTTACCTAGCAGAGGATGGTCCTACACACATACGAACCCAAGGCTGGGACAAGGGTGGTGGGAGTGGTGAAGGGTGGCAGGGGATGGCGGTAGGTCTTCCTTGACTTTGTGGTCCAATGCACTGCCAGGCAGAGTATATCCTGCGGGGCGACGCTCCAAATTTTTTCCCCTCTGCAAACTGAACTGTGTTAAGGTAATTTTACGAAATGTTGTACAAAAATATGCCGCAATTCTTCAATAGTGCTATAACCAAAACGTGCCAAACAAACCCATGTTAAACGATGGTCTACTGTAGTCTGACTCCAAGTGTGCTCATATGTAAATGGTCCAGAACTTTTATTCCTTAAGCTCCAATTCCTTACCTGGAGTATACCTGGAGAGGGTTTCAGGGGTCAATGGCCCTGCGGCCCGGTCAATGACCAGACCTCACAGTGGATCGGGACCTGATCAACCAGGCTGTTACTGCTGGCCGCACATAAACCGACGTATGAACCACAGCCCGACTGGTCACTTACTGACTTTAGGTGCCTGTCCCACACCTTAAAGACAGCCAGGGGTCTGTTGGTAATCCCCCTTATGTATGCAGGAAGGCAGTTGAACGGTCTTGGGCCCTGGCACTTATTGTGTTGTTTCTTAGCGTACTCATGGTGTCCCTGCTTTTCATTGAGGGGATGTTGCATCTCCTGCCAAGTCTTTTGCTTTCATAGGGAGTAATTTTTTTGTATGCAGATTTGGGACTGTTCCTTCTAGGATTTTCCAAGTGTATGTTATCATGTACCTTTTTTGCCTGCCTTCCAGGGAATAAAAATCAAGGGACTTCAACTGTTCCCAGTAATTTAGATGCTTTATTGTACTTTTATGTACCGTGAAAGTTCTTGGTACATTTTCCAGATCTGCAATTTCACTTGCATTGAAAGGGGCCATTAGTGTACAGCAATATTCTTTCCTAGAGAGAACAAGCAATTTGAAGAGAATCATCATGAGCTTGGCATCCCTAGTTTTGAAGGTTCTCATTATCCATCCTATCATTTTCCTAGCAGATGTGGTAGATACATTGTTGTGATCTTTGATGAAAGTGAGATCCTCTGATATTATCTCTCTCAGGTCCTTCACATTAGTTTTTTTTCTCTATTGTGTCGTTAGAATTTGTTGTATACTCCAATACAGTTTTAATTTCATCGAGTTTTCAATAGTGGAGTAAACTGAAATTTGTCTTCATTGAACCTCATGTTGTTTTCTGTGGCTCATTTAAAGATTTGGTTTATGACCGCTTGGGGACTTGCAGTGTCTTTGATGTCATGAAAATTCAGGTGTCATCCGCAGAGGAAGACATGGTGCTGTGTCTTACATCTATGTCAGATATGAAGAACAGGATTGGAGCGAGTACTGTACCTTGAATCAAGTTGGAAAGCCTTCTATTCCCCAGGGGCTGTATTTAGCACTCCCCTTGTACATTTCATTCAACATTGGATATGTCACCTCTTCAGTAAACACAAGAAAGAGTGCATTTTGCTGGACCTCGGGACATTCTGGTTGTTAGACTAGAATTACACTTGATTGCCTCCCACTCCCAGGTGCTACACAACTGGGGATTTGGAACTTGCCCTTGATTAAAATAAAAAATTGTCACAAACTTTCCAAAGGGTCTTGATGCTGAGGGTCTCTTGCTTCATGGAAATGGAGCTAACCTTCCCTTCCTTGGATCAGAGCTGATAACCTTATATTCTCCAGGTGCTGTATAACTCCCAAAAATTTAGAAGCATCCCATGAAAAGAATTATACAGTACTTTGAGGAACAAGGCAAGTAAGATCTTTGTTTTGGCTTTTGCATTTAGCAGATGTATTCGTATCTACCAGCCCTGTGAGTATGTGTTTTTCTATAATTATAATAACTAGACTTGGTTCAGCTACTGCACAGTCCAAGAGAGGTATCCCTGTATCACATCCCACAGCCTCATAGCTGCACCTCATAACCCCTCAGTAACCATAGAAGCTTCAACTCAACTCTCCCAACAAACCTAGCAGCTATGACTCACGAAATCATAATAACACGATTGTAAGCAAACCACGGATCCCCAGCTGTGGAAATCTGCCATTGTTCTCCCTTTCCACAAGCCAGGTACTACGGGACATGATGCCTCCCACTATCGTCCCATTGCTCTTACTAGTGCAGTTTGCAAAGTGATGGAACGTCTGGTAAATCGACGTTTAATGTTGTATTTAGAGACACACAACAGTCTCTCCACTAGTCAATATGGCTTTCGTAAGGGCTGATCTATCATAGACCCCTTACTACGCTTGGATACGCATGTTTGTAATGCCTTTGTGAATAACCACAGTTATTGCCATATTTTTTGACCTTGAGAAGGCATATGACACAACTTGGAGGTATAACATTTTGGCCCAAGCCCACTCCTTAGGCCTCCGAGGCAATCTACCATCCTTCCTTAAGAACTTTTTAACTGACAGACATTTCCGTGTTCGAGTTAATAATATGCTCTCCCGGGACTTTGTCCAAGCTGAAGGTGTCCCTCAGGGATGTGTTCTGAGCACAACACTTTTTCTCCTTGCTATAAATGATTTGGCCTCTGTTCTTCCATCCAGTATTTGGTCATCACTCTATGTTGATGACTTAGCTATTGCTTATGCAGGCGCTGACTGTCACCCCATTACAGTTTCTCTCCAGCATGCGGTCGACCGTGTTTCCAATTGGGCCACCACGCGTGGGTTTAAATTTTCCAGTACCAAAACTCACCAAATTACTTTCACTAGACGCTCTGTCATCTCCGATCATCCTTTGTACCTCTATGGCTCCCGTATCCCTGAACATGATGCAGTCAGGTTTTTAGGCCTTCTTTTTGACCGTAGGTTATCCTGGAAACCTCACATTACCTCTCTGAAGGCAACTTGTCACAGCCAGCTTAACCTTCTTAAAACCCTTGCTCACCTTTCATGGGGAGCTGATCGTTGAATTCTCCTTTGCCTACATTCAGCCCTCATTTTATCGAAACTCAGTTATGGTGACCAGATCTATTCAGCGGCCTCTCCTGCTACTCTCTCTAGCCTTAATCCCATCCATCACCAGGGATTACGTTTATGCCTTGGTGCTTTTCGCTCTTCCCCTGTTGAGAGCCTCTATGCAGAAGCAAACATTCCATCCTTGTCCGATCGCCGTGATGCCCATTGCCTTCGCTACTATGTTTGCTCTCATGATCTCCGCAATCTTTTCATATACATGTATAGAATAGTCACCGATGTTAGTAGACATTTTTTGTTCCTTGCCTCTGTTTGCTCCATCCCTTTTCTCTTCGCCTACATTCGCTCTTGTCTTCCCTTCAGTTACCACCTTTCTATGTTCATGTAGCATCTCACTTTTCCCTACTCCCCTGGGAAGTTCCAGCTGTTCGGGTCTGTTCTTTCTCACTCCCTTGCTCGAAAGCACAACTGCCTACAGTGGCTTCCCGCTCTCTTTTTCTTGACCACTTCCACTCTCATTCTCATGCCATCGCAGTGTACACAGATGGCTCTAAGTCTTCTGACGGTGTCAGATTCACAACGGTGTTTCCGGACAGCATCGTGCGAGGGCATTTACTATCTTCGGCTAGCATTTTTACTGCTGAATTGTATGCCATTCTTGCAGCATTTATTCGTATCGCATCTATGCCTGTGTCATCATTTGTGGTTGTCTCAGACTCCCTTAATGCTCTACAGGCTATACGGAAATTTGATACACCTCACCCCCTAGTTCTCCGTATCCAACTTTGGCTACGCTGCATCTCTACCAAGCATAAAGATATTGCTTTTTGTTGGGTCCGTGGTCATGTTGACGTACAGGGCAATGAACAGCCAGCCACTGCTGCGCGGTCAGCAGTACATGACTTACCAATTTCATATAGAGGTGCTCCATTTCCAGACTATTTTGCTGTAATAGCTACCCACCTTCACACCCGTTGACAACAATGTTGGTCAGCTCTACTCGGTAACAAACTTCATTCTATTAAACCGAGTATAGATTACTGGCCATCTTGTCATCAGTGCCGAGGTTGGGAGACTACTCTCTCCCGCCTTTGCATTGGCCACACTCGTCTTACTCATGGGTATCTCATGGAGAGGCACCCTGTTCCTCTCTGTGAGAAGTGTCAAGTTCCAATATCGATTAGTCACATTCTGTTAGCCTGCCCTCTCTATCAACGAGCACGCAGAATTTACCTCCAACGTCGTCTCCACTCTACTACTCTCTCTTTACCTTCCCTTCTTGCTGATGGACCCTCCTTTAATCCTGACTCTCATTGACTTCTTGACAACGACTGATTTACTCCACAAACTCTGATGATGATACCTTTCGCCCTTTCTACCTCAATCTCTTGCTGCCCTCTACCCTTTCACTATCCACTGCCCCGCTGTTCTCCGTAACCTACTACTCATCCATCTCCCTTTTGCCACCTGATACCCTCGCTTCCTTCCTGCCCTGCAGTGCTGTATAGCCCTTGTGGTTTAGCGCTTCTTTTTTATTATAATAAACCACGGTACTGGTGGGATTAGAACTCATGGCAAGTGAGCTATAGCAACCCTCCTGGGAGGTTCAGGAGCTGGATAAGACACACGCAACATTTGTATATCATTTGCATGTGCAACATCGTGCTGAATGTGTCCTGTTCATCCATAGATTGCTTTTCTAAACCATGCAATTATTTGTTCAGGAGGTGTAGACCAACAATTTCAAAAGCTCTAAGAGTTAAAAATCATTGCTGGCAAGAAGCCCAGTTCCTATAGCTTAACATTCTTTAAAGGCCTAAGAATTAGGTCATTACCCACAAGAGGCCCAGGAGCTGTAGATCAACACCCTCAAGAAGCCCAGTGGGTAGAACTCGCTTGCTAGTGCACTCAGCTCACACATTGAGGTCCGTGGTTCGATCGCTGGTACAGGTGGAAACATAGGATGTCTTTCCTTAAGCCACCTGCTATCCAAGTTCACCTATCAGTAAAATAGGTACCTGAGTGTTAGTCGATTGGTGTGGGGACAAAATTGACTTAATTTCCCCGAAATGCTCTACATAATAAGGGGCTTTCTAGTAGTATGCAGCACTGTATGACCCTGGTGGGTTAGCGCTTAGTTTTGATTATAATAATAGATAACAGTATGTCACTGATGTCAGCTAGGCTTGTATACGTTGTACATGTGCTTGTACAAATAAATAATATTATTGAAGGAATCTCTTGGAAAAATCTCTGGTGATTCCCGTAGAGTTTACCGGAGTAACCCCTTCCTCGAGGTTGGTTTTCAAGGTCAAGATTTCCTTAGTAAGTTTGTTTAGGTATAGGTACACATAAATACAGTTACATAAGTTATCATACACAGCAACATATGTGTAGATTACCTAGGATAACCCAAGAAAGTCAAAGTGACATATTTTAATGAATCACCATTCAAAAAGACTATTATCAATTTCTTTAGTATTAAGTAGTCTGTAAGCTATTAAATTAGGTTTGCCCATAATGCCTAGGCATGATAGTGGCTCTGCACTGCAACTCATTATTGTAATTTCATAATCTCAATGTAATCTTGCAAAGAAATAAAATTTGATTTGATTTGAGGTATAAATACTGTATAGTCCTTGTGGCTTAGCGCTTCTTTTTTGATTATAATAATAATGAGGTATAAATGGCTTTTGATAGAAGGAATTTTACCCCTATCTCACCTATGGAATTTGTGCATGGGGCTCAACAACAAGTAACCATCTCAGACCACTAATTACCCAACAAAAGGCTGCAGTTAGAATGATAACAAATTCTCACTACAGGCAGCACACTCCACCAATATTCAATACACTCAACCTACTCACCATACAAAACATCCATACTTATTACTGCACCTATTACATACATAGAACACTCAACTCTGATATTAACCCTCCCCTCAAACATCTCCTTGCCAACCTCAACAGAACACATGACCATAACACAAGGCACAGATCACTCTTTGATATTCCTCGTGTCCATCTCACGCTATGCAAAAACTCAATGCACATAAAAGGCCCTAAAATCTGGAATTCATTACCTGTAAATATAAAAGAAACACTACCTGTTTATAAATTCAAGTCTCTTCTCAAAGATCACTTACTCACCCAAAACCAAATAAATACTGAATAACTGAACCTTATAAATTGTATATCTTAAATGTTTCTCACAATTATATCACATAAATGTTAAACCTAAAACCCAATCTAACTTTATTATTTTTTAAATTCACTACCTAACAGAATACTCCATTCTACTGAATTTACAACAATGCATGCAACCATATGACCTGTCTTTGTAATACTCACTTGTGCTTTATAGTAATCAGTTTACATTAATGTTTTTCACTGATTTCATCATTGCTTAGTTAATCTTAAGTTAATTTTAAGCCAGCCCGTAATGCTATGCATAGTATAAGTGGCTTTGGCATGCTGCTCTTATCTGTATTTTTTTTGTACCTCTGTAAGTGTGCTCAAATTATAAATAAATAAATAAATAAATAAATAAATAAATTAGAGACCGTCCTCAGCTCACACACGCTGAGGGGTCCAGGATCGATCCCGGCACGGTGAACCGTTGGGCGTGTTTCCTTACACCTGTCCCTGTTCACCCTAAGTAGGTACCCGAGAGCTAGACGACTGTTGTGGGTCGCATCCTGGGGGACAAAATTAACCTAAGTTGTCTGAAATTCTTTGCATAACCATGGGCTTTCTGTGTAGTATGTCAGTGATATTATTATAATTATTATTATTATTATTATTATTATTATATTATTATTATCATAAATCTGATTATCTTCCATTTCTCAAGATGTTGTATGACCCTAAGACCCCTACGGGTTCTGCGCTCTCCCTTGAATGTAATACTACTAATAAGTTTAGTCCTCCCATCATGCAATATATTTCTGTAAAATATATGGAACTCAGACAATACTCTGCGCTGCCAGAGGATAATAGGACACTAGTGCTGATTTCACGCTGATATGAAGAAGAATTCTTAAGTAATTGCATGGAAACCCATAAACAAAACGTAAAATTGGTTTCCTTCCGATAACTGAAGAATGGCTTTACTGATCAGCTACAATTTTTCAGCAATAGTGTTCCATTTCTAGAGAAATTTTCGGATGGTCACTGAACTCTGCAGGTGCTACTTTGCCAAATTTATAGACCAAAATGCGATTTTAGGTTCTGTCAAATAACTTCAGAATGCCTCCCTCATTTCGCTTCAAACTTTCGAAGCTGGAATGTCTTACTCGAAGTACAGGACTGTGTAGCTGCCAATCTACGAATTTAGCTTTAAAAATTTGGTGGATACAGTTTTCTATGCATCAACTCTAGAATGCATCTTTTGAATGGCTGCAAATTTTCAGGAGCGGTGCATTTTGCCCTTAGTTCCATTGCTAGCGCACTCGGCTCACACATTGAGGTCCTGGGGTCGATCTCCGGTACGGTTGGAAACCTTAGGACTCTTTCCTCAGGATACCTGCTGTCCACTGTTCACCTATGGGTGTTAGTAGACTGGTGTGGGTCGCATCCTGGGACAAAATTTACCTAATTTGCCCGAAATGCTCTGCAGAACAAGGGGCTTTCTGTATAGTAGTATGTCATTAAAGTCAGCTAGGCCTGTATTCCTTGTACATGTGCTTGTAGAAATAAAGATTATTAGTCTAAATTATTCCCACTATTAATTTTATTAAAACAATTGAGAAATTGGTTTCTCGCAACACCAGGAGAATGCTGCATCTGATCAACTTTAAACTGGTAACACTTGCGTACTGTACCTACAATAAGATTCGGATTGGTTTTCAACTAAATTTCAATTAGCTAATTTTACTAAAATTGAAAGTTTGAAGCGAAATGAGAGAGGCATTCTTAAGTTATCTGACAGAACCTAAAATCGTATTTTGGTCTATAAATTTGGCAAAGTAGCACCTGCAGAGTTCAGTGACCATCCGAAAATTTCTCTAGAGCTGGAACATCATTACTAAAAAATTGAAGCTGATCAGTAAAGTCATTCTTCAGTTATCGGAAGGAAACCAATTTTACGTTTTTGTCTATAAAAATGACAAAACGGCACCTGCATAGTTCTATAACACGTCGACACTTCCTCTAGATACAGTACACCATTACTGAAAATTTGAAGCTAAACAGATGAGGCGTTCTCAAGTTATGGACAAAAACTTTGGAAAAAGAAAAAGTTATTAGTATCCCCTTTTGGAGCCCCCTTTCCCTTCTTCAGATCAAACCTGATTGCCTCATTCCTCAGACGCTGTATGCTCCCTACGACTTTATCGCTCACAGCATGAATGTAAAATCCACCAGACATACTTTGAGTGGTTCAGGAAAAAGGCTGAGAGGGCGCGTCATCCAGACAGGTGCCAAAAACATGCCGTCAAATGACGAGAGTTTGAGGCGAGTTTCAACAGAGCTTCATAAGAGGAGTGTGTGCAGCGTCGGTCCCGGGCTGGCGTCACTAGGGGCGGAGATGCGGGCGGCCAGCCAGCAAAGGAGCTTCTTGATGCCGGTGAAGGTCTCTTTATTGAGGAAATCAGAGCTATTCTTTTCTTCCTCAGAACAAACCTGATAGCCTCCCATTACCTAGGCATTGTATGATCCATACAGTCTTGGAGCTTTCCCTTTAATATAATAGCAGCTAGCAGCTGCCTTTGTAAACTCGTTGGCTCTGCCTGTGTGGTGCGAGCCGCACATTCATCCCAGGCTTATGTCTTACTATTGCAACTCTTGCCTCTTGTGAGTTGACTGACAACGACCACGAACGACCGACCACTATTAATTAAGAACTGCCTCGTGAGTAATTTGACAACGGCCACGACGACCACTTTAAGAACTACGCGCCGCACTATTTTAATTAAAAACTATGAAAGCTGTTTGCGTTTGATACATGCGTGTTTAGCCTATTAATCTATATACTCCAGGCTTCAAAGACGATGCGTGATGTCGGTGTGGGGATCTTGATCCCTTGGATCGAACCCGAATGTGCCTCCCTTTCCCCAGGCGCCACGGAATCCCCTACGGGTTTACCGCTACCCCGTATCCCTCAGGTTAAAATAAAAAATCGTACCGTGTGAAATTACTCCGCAATAAACAAACCCTTCAAGAAGGGTGGTTCGATGTTTTGGTGAGTCTTGATCCAAGGAGTGGGAGCTATCCTTCCTTGAAATATTCCAGATTACTTCTCATTTTCCAGGCGCTGCATCACCCCTAAGTGTTCAGCGCTTTCCGTGATGTAATAAAAATGAAGATTTAATAAATAGCACTGTGTATGACGGAGTATGACAGGAAAGCTATGTTGTGTGATGGGATATGACAGGACAGCTATGTTGTGTGATGGAGTATGACAGGACAGCTATGTTGTGTGATGGAGTATGACAGGACAGCTATGTTGTGTGATGGAGTATGACAGGACAGCTATGTTGTGTGATGGAGTATGACAGGAAAGCTATGTTGTGTGATAAATTTTATGATCAACTATTTCTATTCTATTGATTCAGTAATGGATGACATTGACGCACTTCATAATAAATAATAATAATTTTCTACAAGTACATGTACAAGGTATACAGTCCTAGCTGACATCAATGACATACTAAGAAAAGCCCTGGTTATGCAGAACATTTATTGGATGAATAAATTAATTTGGTTTACAAGAATGCTTGAGTTTACATACAGACATCAGCACTAACACTGATTTATGATTGACATTTTTGGAATTTTTGGCGAAACAATGTTGTAATGTTTGTAGTGGTTATTACAAATGCAATAATATTGGTAGAATTACCGACGGTATATTAGGTGGACATATGTGCAGCTAATACGACATTTTTATTGTGGCAACGTTTCGCTCTCCATAACATTACAGATATCAATCTGTATTTCAGCATTACCGCCCAAGACACTGGACAGTATAATACACAGTATTAGCAGAAATTTAAAAATAGACACAGATTAACTCATAAAAAATCACAGTAAGAATATATAATTGTCTAGTTTAGGAGGGTGTAAGTTTATTCAGGTACAGGTACACATGTTGAAGATTGAGACACCATTTCAAACCATTCATCACAGGTACACATAAATACAGTTATATAAATTATCATACATGACAGCATATGTGTAGATTACCCAGAATAACCTCCAAAAAAGTCAGTGACTTATTTCCATTGTGGTATTACTTCAGTTACAATACAAAATATGATATATATATAGCACTTCAAGGAGAGCTGAACCAAGAAGAGGGATAAGATTGAATGAAAATCATTTTCAGGATGTACTTATCATAATATGTTTCTGTCAAGATCATATTTAATGTAAGGAGGTGCTTTTTAACAGTAAATTTAGAGCGTTTGGAATCTTCAGGCAGAACTTTACAGATTTTGGGACTTCTTTATGCTAATTGAGTTTTTACACAGGTTGAATTGAACACGAGGAATATCAGAGATTTTTTGTCTTTTGTTTTATGTCGATGAGTTTTCTGTTGCAGCTATCCAGGAAGACTTTCAATACTGATTGTCTTGTATACATATTGTAGTAAGCACAGTAGAATGAGTGAATATTATGTGTATTGATTAAAATCAAACTTTTGAAGAGTGGGAGATGTGTTGTCTAGCACTAGAGTGGAAGATCGTTCGTACAGCCGCTTTTTGAGCTCTTATTGAATTTAAATGATTTGCTCTAGTAGATCAAAGATTAAATAGTACAAACTTAGTAGTGCTGTTTGAGGTGCAGAGTAACTTATCTTGGAGAGGATGCCTACTGTTTTGGAGACCTTTGTTATGTGCTGCATGTGGGTGCTGAATTTCAAGTTGATGTCAAGGTATAAACCTAAGAATTTTCCCACGTTTTGTCTTACGATGTGAGAACCGTTAATCATCATTTAATTTAACCTTTAATGGTTATGGACCGGTAAGCTAGCGGAAGTCCTCGGTCAGATGACCAAAAGCTCCAGTTGTGGGTCATATGACTAAGACCCGTGTCTGGAAACATTTGTCCTGTTTCCACTCCATCCCCAGAGAGATGAACCCCCATCCCTTGCATACATATCACGTTTGCCAGAGTAGGTCCCAGTTATCAATGAATGGGATTGCAAGTTTCTTGCAGTACCTGTCTAGCCAGCAGTTTATACTAATTGCCCTAGACATCCATTCATTGCCCACTCCCTTTCTAGGCAAGATGCTACATATGACTGGGATCCCTCCCTTAGACCTAACTACTTCTATGGCTGACCTGTACTTATCCAGCAGTTCCTCTCTCCTGCCCTTCCCAATGTCATTACCCCCAGCACTAAGACAGATAATGGGCTTGCTCCCATTACCTGCCATAATATTATCTAACCTGCTGACTATGTCACCAACACCAGCTCCAGGAAGGCACACTCTGTCTGACCTTTCTGTCTCCGTTACAAAATGCACGGTCCATATATCTTGCCTGAGAATTGCCTATTAAAATATTCTTACCTTGATTAGCAGGGGAATCAGTGGTACCTTCAACCTCACTAACCATTGAAGTACACTCGTCTTGGAGAACAGAGAATCAATTTCCTACCTTCACATCTTCTCTAACTCTCATCTTCCTTCTTCCTGAACTGTGAACCACTTGCCACTTAAAGCAGCTGCCACTATCACTGCTGGTGACCATTTCCTTCTTACCAGCTAAGTCCTTCTCTCACTCGCTCCCAAACTCACCTATGCAAAGCTTCAGCCTCCTATTTTCCTCCTGAAGTAGAATCTCCTTCAACACTTGAACCTGAGATTCTAAAACACTACAACAAGCCAAGGTGCTTGGTAACAGCCCACGCTAACTCCCAAGAGCTTAGGCAGGTATGACCGCAGGTGACCACCGACCTCAGCTCGTCTGTAGATGAATGAGGAGGAACACCTGGAAAGGGGGGGAACACATCGTGCATAAATTTCCCAGTTGCTCAAATTGCCAACGGGAGTGACAAAGTCGGGTGTAAGACCTAGAATTAATGAGATTATAATTATCATTGGGAGCGCTAAACCCATAGGATTATACAGCGCACATGAGGGGGAAGGTATTCAGGCTCAATTCAGGGAACTGGAGCACAGATCTAATTCCCTAGATCAAGAGCCCCTCACCAGCGTCAAGGAACCTCCCTTGAGGGGATTAATGAGAAAAGGAAAATGATCGGTCTAGCCTTATTCAAGAAGAGCATACAATATAGAAGAGTATGGGGTGCAGTATATAAGAAAGGTGCAGGAGTGAGAAAAGCCTCTAACTTGTTACCATGAGTCACGGCATAACTCCCCAGAGCACATGAACATTAAAAAACACCTATAGTGATGTAGGTAAGGATGAAACCATGAATTGTACATTAGGTATAGATAATGGGAGTGAAGAGTAGATATAGGAGCAGGCCATGTACCACTTAAGACACGAAATGAAATTCGAGAATAAGGAATATCATTGCGTGAAAGTACACCTTCACCGCATGGCCCATCAGTAAAAGGATCTAGTGATAGAAATCCCGACAGTTATGTAATTTTGGTTCTTGTCAACAGATAAATAAAAGAAAATCTGGGAGACTAACATTTGGAGCTCTCCCTCATTTTACGTGGCATATAATGTAGCGGCATCAGAACGTGGGTGGTGGCAGCAATAATTAAAAGATTTGTGGGTAACTGTGGAAGAAATATGTGGAGCAGATGTGTGCATCAGTAGTTTCTGTAGTGAATGAAATGGCAGGTAGTGTGACACAATAGGTGGAAGTAGATGGAACAGACATTGGTAGCTGCCAAGATGGCAGCTACCAATGTCTCCCGAGATCAAGGTGTGTAGAGACAGGAAAAGTATTGAAAGTATGGGGGAATGGATGCATTTCTGCAACTGTCACAAATGTAGGAGTCAAGGGGCTGTATGACCCATATGGGTCATGCAGCATTGTGGGAGCAATGTTCAAAAGTATGAACGAGAGGTGGGGGGGGGGGGGTGTAAAATTAGGGGTTAGTGGGGGTGGGGATTAGTGCAAGTAAATTGAATATGAAAATTGTTGTAATAAGATTCAGTTAGAGACCAAAATTTAAAAAAAAAAAATTATGGTACTATTCAAGTTCTGTAGAGAAAAAAGTTGGGGTGAGAAGAGAGCTCCACGGACATATGAAAAGGAAGCAAATACTACCCACCCGCAACGAAAATAACCCCCCGGCATGACCGTCATACTAGAGTGGCACCTCCAGAATGGGCCAAGCTAAGCTCAGTCAATAATAACAGTGGGCAATCAGAAATGCCAGGTTGGTTTCTGGGCCTACTCAGCACTCCCCCAGATAATAAAATTCCCATCTCAAGACAGCACCACTATTGAAGTCCATGTTCCCTTTGCCCAAGTGCTGAATTCCACAAGGGAAAATTTTCCCCAATAGACCAAATGAAAGTGGGGAGGATAGGGATGAAAGGTTTAATTCCTCTCATCAGGAGCTTCACCATGCAAAGGGACCCCCTTTAAAGGGAAAGGGACTATGGTGAGGAGGGGGGTCAAGAAGTCTCCCTATTATCATAATTATCTGGCATGGAGTTTGAAGTAATAATAGCTGTTTTAATTATAGAGCAAGGGTGATTTGTGCATAGTCAAAGATGGTAGAGAGAAATCATAAGTAACACTTATAATAACAGCCTTCATTCCTTTATTTTCCCAACCACCACTGAATCCAACAAAGGAAGGCTAATCTGTTTACTGAAACAAATGACCCCAGGGCAAAAAAAGGGGTAATGTGTAAGTGACTAACAGATTGCTACATGGTGACCACAGGACCATTATCTTGCCCTTAGCTTACTGATTCGCCCCACTATTGAAGAACAATGGAACATCAGTCGATTAATTCAAGCATAGCTAGCACAGCTTCCCATTTGACCTCCATCTTCTGGTTAAAGAAAAATGTTGCCCACCCTTAGGCCAAAGCTCCACTGGCAGGCTCAACTTCCAGGCAAATAGAAACATGCACGATAAATGCATAGGGCAATATTTAGTTTGGTCCCTACACGTCATGGTCAACCTGAAGCAGCCAAAGCCCCATCCAGTATGCCATGACAGTGAAGACCACATTCTGCTGGAGTACGTAAAGGACTTGTCACTAGGGGATTTATATAGGAAGCTGCATTGAAGGTGGATTACTTACTTCTTAAACATAGTAACATCCAAGTGTTTACATCTTAAGTTTAAGAGATTCTTTACAGTAAAACTCCAATATTCATTATAATATATTTCCTATACATTTTCATTACAGTGTAACAAACAATGTGTTCCAGTTTCAACATTTTTTTTTTCCATAAAAACTAACCTACAAAAAATAGACCTTAAGAAATAAAAATCACACTATTTGGAAAACTGCTATATTATCTATTAATAATTTCAGGAAAATACATGGAAATCAAATGGATAAACAAAACAGTTTAGAACATCAGTCACAAATTGCTACCGACATTTTGATACACAAATAACTTAAGCTTTGTCCAAACTTAGTCGAGCTGATCAGCGTTGCTTACTTGGTCATGGCTCGTCCTGTATTAGCTTTACCATCAACTATAACACTTTAGTTTGATCAGTATGTTGCATCTGTAAGCAAACTCAACATGCATATATTTACTAACTCATTTAAATATACTGTATTTCACTGTAGCTTTAACTTCTTAAAAGAAATTAACATTTTTTATCACAATTATTCATTACACCCAAGTAACGAAGTTTACATTATCAGATTTAAGTCCTCTTTCAAGGAAGTCCATCCATGTTTCCCTCTGCTAGTGAAGAATAAAACAGAACAGTAGAATTTCAGATATTACTTCATAGCTAATAGTAATATGGAAAAATATCCACAGAAAAGAATGGATGACAAATTATGACTATCAGGAATGTAAACCACAAAAATTTGTCTTTTCTTTGGATGAGATATGGTTCCTTTGTCAACAGCCCAAGTTCATAGGTAAGCAATTCTTGCTGCCATACAATTTATGCTGTATATATTAGTCCTGGGAAATTCTGGCCATACCACAACTTATGAAATTAAATTTGGGCCACTGAAACTAATGAAGATAACTTTACCATACTTCAGCTATTAATATGACAGTTCTGCTCACAGTGAAGTATAGAGATGAGATTTCACCATACTATCTGGTGAGGGTAAGACATTTTAAACACAATCTAGTGTTTTTAAACCTTAATATATTACGGCTTCAAGAGTACTTCCACTTCTGCTGAAGCACAAGATAAATTCTTACCACTGTAATTGGCAATATTCGGTGTATAGCATACACTACACACATTCTGACTGCTCGTGTATCACAGCTCAAAACTTGGTTTATTTGTACAAACTACACAAGATTATCAAGACCATAAGCACCTTTATGTTTTAATATTTTCTTTCCCCAGCCAAAGAAAATAACTTGTTAACCCTTTGACTGTCGCGGCCGTATATATACGTTTGCGAGGTACCGTGTTTGACGTATATATACTCATAAATTCTAGCGGCTTCAAATCAGGCAGGATTATTATTATTATTATAATCAAGGGGGAAGCGCTAAACCCGGAGGATTATACAGCGCCTGGGGGGGGGGATGTGGAAGGCATTCAGGCTTAATTCGGGGAACTGGAGCACAGATCCAATTCCCTAAATCAAGAGCCCCTCACCAACATCAAGGAACCTTCCTTGAGGGGTAAATCAGGCAGGAGAAAGCTAGTAGGCCCACATGTGAGAGAATGGGTCTGTGTGGTCAGTGTGCACCACATAAAAAAAATCCTGGAGCACGCAGTGCATAATGAGAAAAAAAAAACTCCGACCGTTTTTTTTTAATTAAAATGCCGACTTTGTGGTCTATTTTCGTATAGTATTTGTGGTTGTATTCTCGTTTTCTTGGTCTCATTTGATAGAATGGAAACTATATTATAGAAATGGAGGTAATTTTGATTAATTTTACTATAAAAAGAACCTGGAAATGGAGCACAAAGTACAGGAAATGTTTGATTTTTGCCGATGTTCAAAAGTAAACAAATGATGTCATTGTCCAATAAATGTCCAAATAGCCATTCTAATACGCAGTCATGAATGGGTTGATGTAATTTTTACAATTATTACAGTATTGCAGTAGTCTGCATAACAGTAAATCTTCTATTTTTTGTTTGAATAAAATTTCAAAATAAAAAGCAAGAGTAATATCACAGGGACCTGGAGACATGACTGATGAACAAAGAAAATGTTATTTTAGAGCCAGGAATGTCTGCATTGTTCATTCTGGACCTTATTTTGAAATTGTCGTATTTTTTAATTTTCGTGAAATTGGCCAAATTGCAAATTTCTGACCATGTTATTGGGTAGTTGAAATCGGTAAATGGGCAGTTTCTTGTACTCAATCGATAGAAAAAATAGAGTTCTGAAGAAATAGTTATGAGTTTGATTGACTGGAATAACGGAATTAGCCGAAAATAGGGCTCAAAGTGGGCGAAATTGCCGATTTTTAAATATCGCCGAAGTCGCTAACTTCGCGAGAGCGTAATTCCGTCAGTTTTCCATCAAATTTCGTTTTTTTGGTGTCTTTACAATCGGGAAAAGATTCTCTATCATTTCATAAGAAAAAATAATTTTTTTTTTTTCGAAAATTTTGCGACACCAGAAGCAACTTCAGGATTTGGCCCTTCGACAGTCAAAGGGTTAAAAGCATATAGCATCGCAGTCTGTGGTGTCCAACACACTGGTGAATAATTGCAAGATATGTTCATACTAAACTTAATACCACTGACAGACTTCTGCAGATTAGGAAAAATTTCTTATATAAAATTTTGAGATCATTCACAACCCATACAATGGAGAGGAAACCATAGATGATATTTCGGACAGAAATATTGTCAAGTTTCATCTCTAAATTGTGGGTTAGTTGCGAATTATTCCCACCGAGGTCCTGAAACATTTTTCATTTTAGTATTTAACCAATCCTGTTTGTTTACCATATCACTAGCTTTTATGCTATGGTCAAACTTAAAATACAAGATGTCCTAATGAACATATACAATTTGCATACCGAAAGGGGTTTACAAATAAATTTTCAATTAGTTTAACACAACAGTGAATAGAGATATTGACAAAATATGTAGTAGTAGAAGATTAATGTTTATACTTTGACCCAACAACAGCACAATAGAATTATTTTGTATTTATATCAAAGAAAATTAATATGCATTTAGTAGATACTACAAAGTAGGTTTAAATCAATTTCATGATAAATATATTATCAAACCAAAAATTTTTCTTTGGAAGTTTACAAAGCCCACGTCTGAAACATCAAAATACCTCTGAAACTGTAGTCCTCCATAATTAAAATATATACAACACCACAATGTCAAGAGTACAAGAGAAAGAGTATAGTTGTGTCCATTTTTTATCCCCCACAAAGGTTTCAGGTTCTAATTTACTAAGTTCAGTGAATTCAGAATACATATAGTTACCTTTTTTTTTTTTTTTTAAGTTAAAATATTGTTATGGGAATCATATAATGGTAATGGAGATGCTAAATTAGCTCTATTAATATAACCTGTGTGCCAAACCAGTGACAGCTATTTAACCATTCATAATGCTGCTTTGTACATAAGTGTTTCACAAAATATTCAAGATGCTCAATGCCCTACCATGCTAATGTTATGTTTGTGCTAGGCCTATCAATGTTGTACTCAGCACATAGTTGGTAGACTTGTTCTTCAATATACTAAACCAAATGCATCATATCTTTTCATGGTATAATGTATGAAATACCCAAGCTAATAATTTCCTACATATTAAGATTTTATGTTAGTAGTTTTCCTCATCTAGCATGTTTCTAATTCTCAATTATGTTCTACGTACATACTTCCTCAGATAATGCAATGTATCTTAAGTAAAAATCACACTCATTCCCATGATCAAAATGTGGAAACCATTTGCAATTTTTTAAAATACTTTCATAGCTTCTTCAAAAACACTGAAAAATCTAAAGGTAACTGAAATGTCAGCAGAGAATTTATAATAATTTTTAGTCTCTTAAGAAAGGAAGCCAAGACAATAAAGAATAATAAAAATTTTAAATTACTACTAACTTAATTTGATCTTGCTTTTTTCCAACAAAATTCTAGTCTTAGGAATAAATCTCTTATGGTATGTTTCAGTCTCAATTCTGTAAACAGAATGTCAACATCCTTAGTAAGAGGTACAAGAATGCAACTTTCCCCAAAAATACACATGGAAGTTGTTACACATATCACCAACTAAATAAAATTTACAAGTGAATGTAGAGGTGCCATTACAAACTTATGTAAAAACAAGGTAAATTAGTTGCTAATAAATAAGGTGAAATTTGAAATACTACTGTAATGCCCTGCTAAATGCCCTTTGATACGTGTACAAACTATAAACTACACATAATACTTGTACCTTGTAAAAACACTGCAAATGAGAAGTAAACTGCCGGTGTAATAATGCTCCTAGCATCAAGGCTTTTACATGAGAACATGAATTCTAACTTTCCCCCACACATTTACAGTTGTACACGAATGGTATATAAAACAGAAAATGAAGAATTAGACATTCTTTATATTATGTCCTTGTACTGATAAAGCCAATGGAGGGTGAAAAGTCTACAAATAAAGATACCCAGACATTGCATGTGTAATTCTACATTTACAGTGTAGATAAGGAGATGAGCTTATCAACCAAATTTAGTTAAATTCTCCCCCTCCCCCTTCACACAGTATACACAAAGATAGGATCATTACCAGGGATGAAACAAGGATGAGGGCATAGTTAAGAATTACACACCCAATTGAGTTAGAGATAGAATTATTTCCTTAAGAAAAGTGGTTAGGAAGTGGAATGAACTGAGCAATGTCAAAATGGAAAGTGGATTCCTCCATACAGGAGTTGAAAAACAACCATACAGGGCTACGACAAAAAGTCATTAAGTAAAACCAAGAGCTACAGCTCACTTCCTGCAAAAGAGATAGGATAAAAAATATTTTAAATTATGCAGAAACATATTTGTGAAAGAAGCATAATTAATCATCATGCAGAAGTCAAACTGCACTCTAGGGTGAAGGGAAAAACTATGCTTTCAGTCACGCAAGATTATTCGAAGAGCAAATTAATTTGACAGTTTCAGCATAATGCAAAGTGCCTGGCATTGCACAGATTTTTTATGGCAATTAAACAATTTCCTTGAACCAGCTAAAAAAAATATAAAAATTTTATATTTAAAAGCCATTTATCAAATTGTGTAGTCCCTATATAATACAATTAAACTAAGCACTGAATCTGATAAAGTCCATAAAACATCTCCAAGTAATATTCACTATATAACTTAAATATGGAATACTGTATTACTTTAGCATAAGGAAACTTTACTATCAAACATTCACCAATTTACATTAATGTTAATATTATGCATTTAAGAAATGTGAACTGCTTCTGAAAGTCTTCATCAAAACCACCTCAAGCAATGCCTTTCCTGGAAATTTATGAAAATACAGGATTTCCTTCTAAGATAATCCAAAAAATATCCAATGAAAGGTAACAAACCAAGAAAAATTAAAGAATTTTATTTGTACTTTTAACTTTTCATAAATACAGTATTTTAAACTGAATATGGAAGTTAATATACCAGAAAAGGTTTGAGATGCTAAAATAATTCACAAATTTAATAATACAAGAAAAAACTTATTACAGTATAGTGTAATAATAATCCTACAACTGTTTTAGGATGCAATTTCTGAACATTAAAAAAAAAAAAATGATACCTATGAACTATTTATATAACTTGACTTAAGAAATCGTAATGACACGATTGCAAATAAACCATACCCCCGGCCGGGATTGAACCCGCGGTCATAGAGTCTCAAAACTCCAGCCCGTCGCGTTAGCCACTAGACCAGCTAGCCACAATAAGATTCATCCAACTAGGTATATTTCTACACCATAGGAAGGTTAGCACAGGCACCTCTGTGACCACAAATGCAAGTTTTTACAGACGAATCTCCAGCTAGCGTGGCCGTGACGAATTCTAGCTCAAGTCCCTTCACTGCCGTCAACAGGACATAAGAAATTGTAATGACACGATTGCAAATAAACCATACCCCCGGCCGGGATTGAACCCGCGGGGGCTGGAGTTTTGAGACTATGACCGCGGGTTCAATCCCGGCTGGGGGTATGGTTTATTTGCAATCGTGTCATTACGGTTTCTTAAGTCATGTTGACGGCAGTGAAGGGACTTGAGCTAGAGTTCGTCACGGCCACGCTAGCTGGAGATTCGTCTGTAAAAACTTGCATTTGTGGTCACAGAGGTGCCTGTGCTAACCTTCCTATGGTGTAGAAATATACCTAGTTGGATGAATCTTATTGTGTCTAGCTGGTCTAGTGGCTAACGCGACGGGCTGGAGTTTTGAGACTATGACCGCGGGTTCAATCCCGGCCGGGGGTATGGTGAACTATTTATATAAAAAGAGTCATGCATGAATAAGGGTGACTACTTTATATCAACAATGCTGTTAAATATTTTCAGACGTCCAGCTTAACCCGCTGTTAAATCGAAGTTTGTATAATCCATTAAAATGAAACCTTCTCCAAATTGCCCTACATAAATGCTATTTTCCTAAATGTTATAAAAAATAGGAAGGTCTTTATACTAAATATGGAGGATACCTAAGCACAGATTATTATAGTACAGTTTTGCATTGTAAATGCTAGCATAAATACTTCATCGAAGGAAATCGAACTTTGCACACGCACGCTCACACATGTACACAAAGGAATAATTAAACAATTTTGGCTTGTGCACCAGTGCCTTGAAATAAACTGCAATTCATTAACAGTGGTAATGGTACATGTCAGCTGCTGTAACGTACACTGATACTGGCATTTCTTGTAATAAACTTTTATGAAACCAAAATATCAACACAGAAAAATATAGGTAACCTTCTGAAGTTTACCAAATATAATTTATAATATTATGGCCTTCAGTGTTGTAAAAAAAAAAAAAAAAGGTGAAACAATGTCTTATTAAAACAGTAAGAGCATTTGTAAAGTTTATTTACTATAAAGTGTCTTAAGAGTCCACCAGACAAATCAACCAAGTTTAACTAGACTCGTGCAGAATACTGTCAAAGATGTAGCGTGTGGTCTTCTTGTATAGGAACACAATAACACTCGGCAGAATAGAAAGGAAAAATAGTCTACATTTCAAGACTGACTATGCTCCTACCAAGCATAAATGACATGTATATTAGTATTAACCTGTCCAAAGTAACTGAACAATTTGCATGCATCCTTTTTTTTTTCTGTATATATAATTTATTGCTGTAAGCATAGCCAGGGTGAATTTGTAGGTTACTAGTTTACTACTTAGATATGTTAAAATCACTTTTCCTAGAAACTTAAGTATATTATACATTGCATCATAAATTGTATCATTTTCTGCACCTGCATGGATTTTTGTGTTAATCAATACTAACAATGAGTAGTATATGTATGTGGCATTACTGTGTAGCCTGAGGGTTTGTGAGGATCCTTACCACCTAGTGTCATCTCGGCCGTTATACCACACACCTATGCTGGTATCTGAGCTGTCAGTTACCTCTAGTTAACATGCTGTTTTTGATTTTGAATAGCAATTATATATAGTAATGTACTATATTAAGCCTTAGGTACCATACTGGTGTCTGGGAATGTTGTGCTTAAGGCTTAATATTTGTGCAGTGAAACTGCAGTTTGATGGACAAACCCTTCCTTATTAGTCTATTTAAATCAGCTGCAGTGATAATTCTATGGGATATAAATGCCCTACACAATGGACTTAGTCTACTGCATCTATGACACGACTAGACATAATACTGTAACACAGTACATTAAATTCCCTGAAAATAGTTGTATATTATATACAAAATAAAATCACTGTAAATCCAAGAAAAACTGGAGACCAAATCATGATAGTATATGAAGGTACATACACTAACAAACAGCAGAAAGTTGGGCCAGGAGCTCTGCTTGCTCAAGAACAATGAAAACAAGAGGGGTCCTGAATGTGGCCAACACCTGACAAACCTGCGATGCAGCAAATTTAGTTTGCTGTATCTATGATAATATTGAACACCTTCCATACAAATGTGCGATGCAGCAGATTAGGTCCTCTGCATTGATGATTCTAACAAAAATCCCTATACAGTGGACTCGCCACACTTGTCCAGTCAAAATTATTGTCCATTATATTCAAAATTCGTTGCAGGGGCCCCACTTATGCTGATGATGTACTGTATCAAGTTACTCTATATAGATGCTATTAAATATAAAAGTGTAGGAACTTAGCTAAAGGTACTGACATTCCACACTGAGGTATGACTTGCTAGCAAGGATCCCTACCGTCACTCAGGCTGTGCAGGGAGTCTGGTTAGCTGGACTCAAGAGTCCTGGAGATGGGAAGTACAGTGCCTGCATTTGGAGGGTCATCTGAACTGTCATTTATAAAACACAACAGATACAGTTTACCTAAGTTACAGTTTCTAGGGGGTAAAAGCGATTTTAATATGACTTGTCTAAGGAGTAAATTAGTTGTCAACATGTGAATTCACTCTGGCTTTGCTTACAATGATGAATTATATACACCTAAAGAAAGGGGTGCAATTCAGGTCATACAATGTAATCATGGATAGGTTACAAATACTGGCATACATCACAAATGTATCAGAAGTTTAATATTAAACTGATATCTTCATTGACAGATGCAAATAATGGTTGCAATGAAGGCATTTAAAGTTCCTTAGTATTTTAAAGGTTGATCATTTAATATATGAAGCATTTGCCAACAGCAAAGGTGAACTCAAACACACACCCCCAGTAAACTATATTAAACAATGCCTTTAAACACCAGGTACAAAAAATAATGAAAAATCTTTTCAATAGCTTTTTCAATTATTTTTTTAATTTTTGTTTTTTTTCTACATTACATACTATTATTTTATGGTATTTTTACCACAGTTATGTTGAGGCTGCCAGTACTACTGGCAATCCCTCGTATCTTTTATACCTAATAAAATTCTCGTAACTATAAAAAAAATATTTACAGCATTGTGTACCCTTCACTGTACACTTTCCTGATATTATGCCTACCTGACACCCTACACAGCCACACATGATTTACATCACATCACATACTGGTGTCGAACCCACTTAACCCTAGGCCAATGAATCCATTCTTGACCCTTTGATCGACATAAAGCATCTCCCGCTGAACAAGGTTAATAAACAATGGTCAATGGCACAAGCAAAGTAGCAAAAAGGCAATAAAGCAGCATACGAGTACTATATGTTGCAGCCATATACTGAGGCCCTCTACAGCAGACAAAGGTATATTAACAAAAACTATGCACAGGAACAAGTGATTTCAGAATAAGTGTTCATAGAAACATTTTTAACTGGCCTTTAGAGTTGCTGTAATTGGGTCGTGATGCAATCACAGACTCAAGGATTTTGTATTTCTACACAGTTTGTTCTGTACATAATGGAAGAAACTTCCAAGATAACATAATTGTTGTGATTCACATGCTGGAAAAAGTCTGAACTGACTGTTGTGTATCTAACAATTTCGTGTGTACAGCAACTCTTGCACTTCAGTTTCTACCAGTTTTACGCATGCTTGGTTGTAGCCTTTGCAAGAAATTTCTCATATCAGGTATACGAGGTTTTTGTACACTTGTTAGTCTTTTAAAGAGAGCCTCAGTGCAAGAGCAAATATGCAGTACCCACTGCATATGTTTCAACTATTGGAGTTCATTTGTGCCATTTACCACTGAAATCTGAAAATATACACACAAGTACAGTGATTTAAATATTCCAAATACTGTTACAGACACAGTGATAGTTTTGTAATGTCACTTCTATTGTTAAATGAAGCACATATACATAACACATAACAGCCCCTTGAAATAACATTTTATAAAATCAAGCTAATAATCACCTATCATATTGGTCCAGCTTAAGAAAGGACAAGTGGAAGGCATTTTTTGATCATTGGGAAGTGCTAAACCTGTAAGGGGTCATAAAGTGCCTAAGGAATGGGAGGCATTCAGGTATGACCCAAGGAAGGGGAAAGCAAGCCCAGTTCCTTGGCTCAAGAGCCCCTCACCTGCATCACAGTACCCCCTTGAGGGGTCATATATAGAAGAGAAGCTATTTGGCAAAGTGGCCACTGGCATTGCTGAATGTGACATATATAGATGAGGTCACAAAGTAATGGATATGGACAAGCATTTCTATAGCTAGTATAAAAAAAAAACTGTCTCGGAGGTTTGCCATAAAAGGCGAGTGTGACCAACAATCTTAGTGAATATAACTGTGGGCAGGTCTCCATAGTAGTGGTGGGCATGGCTGAGAGGGTTACTAGAGATGGCATGCATGGCCAAGGAGTCATGACCAAGGGTAATGGGTAATGCCTAGTGGTGATTGGAGGTGATTAGTATGCCCAAGAGGGGTCACTAGCAATGGGGAGCATGGCCAAGAGGTGTCCTTGGAGACAAGGTGTACGTATATCAAATAACTCCTTGCAGGTGGTATGTGGAAGGGAAAGGGCAGGGCAGAGATAGGTCACTGGAGGTGGTATGTAACTTCTACAATATCTGAAAAGCTGGACGATACTAGTATCAAAATCAGATAAACAGTCAATTCTCTAATTTATAACTTATTACATTACTTACAACTTCAAATAAACAAATGCATGTCTTAATAACTGTAATTAAATGTGAAAACTACTGTAACATCAATCAACAAGGGAATAAAAGTTGCAGTTGCAATACAGCATAGGCATTATACAAGGTATACTGGATCAATATACTGAATACTGTATGATCAGTATTATTATTATATTATAATCAAAAAGAAGCACTAAGCCACAAGGGCTATACAGCTGTATGATCAGTAATTTTAAGAGATTTTTTAACCATGTATCTAGTGTTGCAATCTGTAGCATCCACCTCCAACAATCTAGTTTCCCATGGAAAAGCTTTAGCTAAATTGGGCAAAACTGAAAGCACTAATATAATTAACTTTTCCCCATCAGAGAACACTTCTTAACCATGTGACTGCTGTAGCAGAATCTTTACAGCTTTAGACCATCTGGATACTCAATGCTAAGATTTTTAACATTTTTGAAAAAAAAAAAAAAGAATATGAAATAAATTAAGTGATTATCTTTAGGCATGTCATTCCTCGACGAGTCTACAGTACCTGCACAAAATTAACACAGGTCTCTTAAACAGTTTATTAT
The DNA here is from genome assembly GCF_038502225.1 of Cherax quadricarinatus. Taxonomy (NCBI): domain Eukaryota; kingdom Metazoa; phylum Arthropoda; class Malacostraca; order Decapoda; family Parastacidae; genus Cherax; species Cherax quadricarinatus. The sequence continues at coordinate 13,315,936 of NC_091292.1, read as the reverse complement.
ACATCATGAGTGAGCTAATCACTCACTTTACAAAACCTTTCATACCTGATGCCAGCATCTGCCTAACAAAGCACACAAACTAGACCACACTCACATCTAACATTTTATTTTTATAGTTTAGAGGAGATCCTGAGCTTTCATTGCTGCTAGGTTTTCATCATAGCACTCTCCGTTTGTGAGGCGATACATGGCCATTTCAGAAATACCATGATAATGAACAAAGGCTGCAGCAATCACCAGTATGTGGAAAATCTGGTGGCTTTGGAACTGAAAGAAAAAATTGTAAACAGTCATTAGCTTCAGCAAAATACTGTCCCTTATTACATGTGCAAGTATCCAGCAAGAATTAACCCTCCATGACAAATTCACACATATGGAAAAGGAAATAAACTCATAATAAACACAGCATACTCTTGAGTTAATGAGGATGATGGGGGAAAAATGCAAACAAATGGGAGGGAAGGTGACTTGTGAGTTATGATAAATGAAAATATATTATGTCCAACTGGAAAACAGACCACAGGCTCACCAGGCAATGGGAGCTTTATTATTTTTTTATTATTATCATCACACTGGCCGATTCCCACCAAGGCAGGGTGGCCCGAAAAAGAAAAACTTTCACCATCATTCACTCCATCACTGTCTTGCCAGAAGGGTGCTTTACACTACAGTTTTTAAACTGCAACATTAACACCCCTCCTTCAGAGTGCAGGCACTGTACTTCCCATCTCCAGGACTCAAGTCCGGCCTGCCGGTTTCCCTGAATCCCTTCATAAATGTTACTTTGCTCACACTCCAACAGCACGTCAAGTATTAAAAACCATTTGTCTCCATTCACTCCTATCAAACACACTCACGCATGCCTGCTGGAAGTCCAAGCCCCTCGCACACAAAACCTCCTTTACCCCCTCCCGCCAACCCTTCCTAGGCCGACCCCTACCCCGCCTTCCTTCCACTACAGACTGATACACTCTTGAAGTCATTCTGTTTCGCTCCATTCTCTCTACATGTCCGAACCACCTCAACAACCCTTCCTCAGCCCTCTGGACAATAGTTTTGGTAATCCCGCACCTCCTCCTAACTTCCAAACTACGAATTCTCTGCATTATATTCACACCACACATTGCCCTCAGACATGACATCTCCACTGCCTCCAGCCTTCTCCTCGCTGCAACATTCATCACCCACGCTTCACACCCATATAAGAGCGTTGGTAAAACTATACTCTCATACATTCCCCTCTTTGCCTCTAAGGACAAAGTTCTTTGTCTCCACAGACTCCTAAGTGCACCACTCACTCTTTTTCCCTCATCAATTCTATGATTCACCTCATCTTTCATAGACCCATCCGCTGACACGTCCACTCCCAAATATCTGAATACGTTCACCTCCTCCATACTCTCTCCCTCCAATCTGATATTCAATCTTTCATCACCTAATCTTTTTGTTATTCTCATAACCTTACTCTTTCCTGTATTCACCTTTAATTTTCTTCTTTTGCACACCCTACCAAATTCATCCACCAATCTCTGCAGCTTCTCTTCAGAATCTCCCAAAAGCACAGTGTCATCAGCAAAGAGCAGCTGTGACAACTCCCACTTTGTGTGTGATTCTTTATCTTTTAACTCCACGCCTCTTGCCAAGACCCTCGCATTTACTTCTCTTACAACCCCATCTATAAATATATTAAACAACCACGGTGACATCACACATCCTTGTCTAAGGCCTACTTTTACTGGGAAATAATTTCCCTCTTTCCTACATACTCTAACTTGAGCCTCACTATCCTCGTAAAAACTCTTCACTGCTTTCAGTAACCTACCTCCTACACCATACACTTGCAACATCTGCCACATTGCCCCCCTATCCACCCTGTCATACGCCTTTTCCAAATCCATAAATGCCACAAAGACCTCTTTAGCCTTATCTAAATACTGTTCACTTATATGTTTCACTGTAAACACCTGGTCCACACACCCCCTACCTTTCCTAAAGCCTCCTTGTTCATCTGCTATCCTATTCTCCGTCTTACTCTTAATTCTTTCAATTATAACTCGACCATACACTTTACCAGGTACACTCAACAGACTTATCCCCCTATAATTTTTGCACTCTCTTTTATCCCCTTTGCCTTTATACAAAGGAACTATGCATGCTCTCTGCCAATCACTAGGTACCTTACCCTCTTCCATACATTTATTAAATAATTGCACCAACCACTCCAAAACTATATCCCCACCTGCTTTTAACATTTCTATCTTTATCCCATCAATCCCGGCTGCCTTACCCCCTTTCATTTTACCTACTGCCTCACGAACTTCCCCCACACTCACAACTGGCTCTTCCTCACTCCTACAAGATGTTATTCCTCCTTGCCCTATACACGAAATCACAGCTTCCCTATCTTCATCAACATTTAACAATTCCTCAAAATATTCCCTCCATCTTCCCAATACCTCTAACTCTCCATTTAATAACTCTCCTCTCCTATTTTTAACTGACAAATCCATTTGTTCTCTAGGCTTTCTTAACTTGTTAATCTCACTCCAAAACTTTTTCTTATTTTCAACAAAATTTGTTGATAACATCTCACCCACTCTCTCATTTGCTCTCTTTTTACATTGCTTCACCACTCTCTTAACCTCTCTCTTTTTCTCCATATACTCTTCCCTCCTTGCATCACTTCTACTTTGTAAAAACTTCTCATATGCTAACTTTTTCTCCCTTACTACTCTCTTTACATCATCATTCCACCAATCGCTCCTCTTCCCTCCTGCACCCACTTTCCTGTAACCACAAACTTCTGCTGAACACTAACACTACATTTTTAAACCTACCCCATACCTCTTCGACCCCATTGCCTATGCTCTCATTAGCCCATCTATCCTCCAATAGCTGTTTATATCTTACCCTAACTGCCTCCTCTTTTAGTTTATAAACCTTCACCTCTCTCTTCCCTGATGCTTCTATTCTCCTTGTATGCCCCTTTCATCAGCACTGGTTACCCTTTGAGATCCTATTATGAAAAAAACACCATGCAAAAGCATTTTTTTGTGAGAATCTGCTTTATCTAAATACAGTGGAACCTCTGCAATCAAACTTAATTGGTTCCAAAAGGTTGTTCTAGTGCCAATCTCTTAGAGTACAGAACAAATTTTTCCCAACCAATTTTCTCTTTGGGTGGCTGTTATCACTAACCCTCTTAGGCCCCATGGTGACTTGTTTATACCTTAAAAAAAAAAAAAAACACTAAAAACTGTGAAGAAACACGAAATAGTCCTGGAGGTGGAACATACAATGCCTGCACTTTAAAGGAGGGGTTTGGGATACTGGCTGTTGGAGTGACGTTTAAACTATTGAATCTGAGAGCCTCTGCAAAGACTGATTATGTGTGAATGATGGCAAAAGTGTTGAGTGATGGTGGAAAGTGTTTCTTTTTTTTGGGTCACCCTGCCTCAGAGGGAGACAGGCAATGTGTTAGAGAAAAAAAAAATAGTGTGTACTGTATATGTATTTTTTAGGCCTAGCTCTACTGCTCACTTAATATATGATAGTGTAAACATGTTATCAGGCCTTCTGTATCATTTGAAAGTTAAAAAAAGGCTATAGTTCACTTCTCAGTGATAACCTGGAGACTACCTGCTGTGTAAGCGAGGCCTACCTGTACTTATATGTATGCTTACATGTAAGCATCTATAAATGTGTGCTTACAAGCAGGTTTATCTATATAAAAACACAGATACGTATAAATCTTTGAGCTAATCAAGTACATCACTAAAGATGAAGAATATACAACTTACCCAGAGATCACATTTGCCTGGGAAGAATCTCTCAGGCACCCGTACAGCATACAACAATGCACCGATCACGTAGAGTGCTCCCATGAGGATCAGCCAACCCAGAGAGGCACGTGTAATGGCATAATCAAAGCCTTCAACAAGTGTGTAGTGCACAGCTGGTATGATCCCAGATAGCCCAAAAGTCAGAAATACAGCTGCAGAAAACGAAAACATTGAACTTCAGACAGGAAATGTAAAAATGTATTACTTCTTTGAATACATGAATATTTCAGTATCATGGCACTTATGAGCTAATACACATTACTTGAAGTCTTGACATTTACATTCACTCTCAAAATCCAAAGTTTGTGCATACTTATGGGAGATGCATCAATACTCACCAGTTCACAAATAACCCACACTTAAAAGAGAAAATTCATTCATGACAATTTTTTGGTCCATCCTGGACCACTGTCAAGTTTCAACTCTTGTCACTTTACTATAATCCAGGATGGACCAAAGCGTAGTCATAAGTTTCCTCTCCTACATTCGGGTTATCTGTGTACTCTTCCAGCCAAAGCACTGTGACTACATTCTCTCAATACTCACCAGTTTTAGCAAGCTCAGCCAAGGTGCACTTGGCAAAACACTTGGCTAGCAACTGAATTTTCAACTTCGGCAGGTTTTTGTACATCTTTGTTCAAATAGTCGTGTAAAAATGTAATAATATTTAATTTTAAAACTTTGACTTCATCCATCTCTTAACTAATGTAAATGGTTTAGAAAATCGACAAGTTGAAGAATGAGACGCTTGTGCAACATTTGGGAATCTTCATTACAGAAATGTTTTGCCAGCCAATGGCTTCTTCAGTCCATTACAGAAAACAGTGGAAGATGAGGAGTTTAAGGTAATCAGTCCCTCAGCCTGGAGTTGATGTGACTTCAGGCTGAGTAACTGATTACTCAAACTCTTCATCATCTACTGTTCTTCTCTGTAATAGACTGAAGAAGCCACTGGCTGGCAAAACGTTTCAGTAATAAAGATTCCCAAATGTTGCACGGGTGTCTCTTTCATCATCTCTGAACTATCTGCAAATGTGCGGTGTTATTTTTGAGAGTAGCAAACTTTAAAAGATTTCAATATTCCTATTAACAGTAAATTCATACAGTGACTAACCTACTGTAAGTTACATTTTTGTCTAAAAAAAAATATATAGGCACTAATTTTCAAGCCTAAATTCAGTGATTAGTTTCCTAATTAATGTGTAACACTTGTATAAATTGTGTGACAGTTACCTCTATGTGGTTTGCAGCTTTGTCAGCAGGAAGTTGGGATATAAGGATTACCAGGTTATTAGCAAACAATGTTAAAAGTGCATGAACCCCAACCTTCTCAGGTTGGGATTCATAGAAAAACAATGTACCAAAACAATAAGAGTAAATCAAGCCCAGGCTAGAGCATATCAACCCTTCCTGACAGTAATACCAAACCAGTTTATTTTGTCTGCACATATGCAGAACATTCAAATGTCCCAAGGCTGCCTGTTTTCAGCAATTCAGATAGGGTAGGTGCAGGAGTTGCCAAGACTATGTCCTCTCTCCCCCTTTTCACTATTAAACAAAACAGGTCTTCAGTGGTTTTCAATACTCCTTCCTCCTCCCCTCATGAAAATTTTTAAATATATCTATTCAAACCTATTCACTATAAATTACAGTAGGAAAGATAGATTATTAAGAGAACAGACATAAAAAGGAATGGCATAAATTGCCACTTCTGTCAAAAAAGGGTACTAACCTGCTCGTAGCGGTCTGAATGTTGGAGTGCTAAACTTCTCCCATAGTGAGACAACAATAGTGGTGATACCCAGCAGCACAACAGCTGTTAAGTAGATGAGCTTAGGCTGGAAGTCACAGTAAAACCCGTAATATAACCAGGGCACGAATGAACCCATAATTAGTAATGCAATGCCACAATAGTCGAGTCTGAAAGGCATAAAAATATCCATTATCAACTGTGAAAATCTGATATATTCATAGGTTTCACACACCATGCTGAAAAAACAAGGGAGCAAGCAGTACTAAATAGGAAATGACTGAACACCATTTTTTTTTTTTTAACACGTCAGCCATTTCCCACCAAGGCAGGGTGATCCAAAATGAAAAAAAGCCAAAAAGAAAAACCTTTCATTATTATTGAACACTGTTATACAGGGAAATATATAATAAAAAGGCATGTTTAAAAAATAAAATAGGAAGCACATACAGTACGTATCTATAAATATAAGACTGACTTCAAAGAGCCTCAGACCTCCCAGGTGTTGACTCACTATTAAACTATTGAATGTGCTATTTACTTACGCATCATATTCCACAATTATTTCAACAATTATTTACCATGCACCATAATTCTGAAAAATTCCACACTATGGCAAAATGTGGAGGAAAACACTCAATTCATTGTACAGTGGACCCCCGCATAGCGACTTTAATCCGTGCAAGAGGGCTCATTGTTATGCGAAATGATCGGTATGCGAATGAATTTTCCCCATAAGAAATAATGGAAATCAAATTAATCCGTGCAAGACACCCAAAAGTATGAAAAAAAAAAAATTTTACCACATGAAATGTTAATTTTAATACACAAACTGAAAAAGGCATGCACAATTACATGACACTTACTTTTATTGAAGATCTGGTGATGATTGATGGGATGGGAGGAGGGGAGAGAGAGTGTTAGTGTTTAGAAGGGGAATCCCCTTCCATTAAGACTTGAGGTGTCGAGTCCTTTTCTGGGGTTACTTCCCTTCTTCTTTTAATGCCACTAGGACCAGCTTCAGAGTCACTGGACTTCTTTCGCACAACATATCTGTCCATAGTGGCCTGTACCTCTCGTTCCTTTATGACTTCCCTAAAGTGTTTCACAACATTGTCAGTGTACAGGTTGCCAACACGGCTTGCAATAGCTGTGTGAGGGTGATTTTCATCCATGAAGGTTTGCACTTCAAGCCACTTTGCACAGATTTCCTTCATCTTTGTAGTAGGCAACTTCTTCAATTTCTCTCTCCCCTCCTCTGAACCAGTTTCCTCAGGTCTGGCCTCTTGCTGTTGAAGTTGATCTATCAGCTCATCAGTGGTTAGTTCTTCATTGTCCTCCTCCACCAACTCTTCCACATCATCCCCACTAACCTCCAACCCCAAGGACTTTCCCAATGCCACAATGGATTCCTCAACTGGCATAATCCTCTCAGGGTTAGCCTCAAACCCTTCAAAATCCCTTTTGTCTACACATTCTGGCCACAGTTTCTTCCAAGCAGAGTTCAAGGTCTTCTTAGTCACTCCCTCCCAAGCCTTACCTATAAGGTTTACACAATTGAGGATATTAAAGTGATCTCTCCAAAAGTCTCTTAGAGTCAGTTGAGTTTCTGAGGTCACTACAAAGCACCTTTCAAACAGAGCTTTTGTGTACAGTTTTTTGAAGTTTGCAATAACCTGTTGGTCCATGGGCTGCAGGAGAGGAGTGGTATTAAGAGGCAAAAACTTCACCTCGCTTCACATCGCTCTGCCACGTCTGTAGGATGACCAGGGGCATTGTCTAACACCAGGAGGCACTTAAGTTCTAATTTCTTTTCAGTTAGGTAATCTTTCACATTGGGGGCAAATGCATGGTGTAACCAGTCATAGAAAAAGTCCCTAGTGACCCATGCCTTACTGTTTGCCCTCCACAGCACACACAAATTCTCCTTGAGGACATTCTTTTGCCTGAACGGTCTGGGAGTTTCAGAGTGATACACTAATAAAGGCTTCACTTTGCAATCACCAGTAGCATTGGAACACATCAACAAAGTAAGCCTGTCTTTCATAGGCTTATGTCCTGGGAGTGCCTTTTCCTCCTCAGTAATGTAGGTCCTGCTTGGCATTTTCTTACAAAACAGGCCTGTTTCATCACAATTAAACACTTGTTCAGGTTTCAGTCCTTCACTGTCTATGTACTCCTTGAATTCCTGCACATATTTTTCAGCTGCTTTGTGGTCCGAACTGGCAGCCTCACCATGCCTTATCACACTAAGTATGCCACTACGCTTCTTAAATCTCTCAAACCAACCTTTGCTGGCCTTAAATTCACTCACATCATCACTAGTTGCAGGCATTTTTTTAATTAAATCCTCATGCAACTTCCTAGCCTTTTCGCTTATGATCGCTTGAGAGAGACTATCTCCTGCTAGCCGTTTTTCATTTATCCACACCAATAAGAGTCTCTCAACATCTTCCATCACTTGCGATCTCTGTTTCGAAAACACAGTTAAACCTTTGGCAAGAACAGCTTCCTTGATTGCCTTTCTGTTGCCCACAATAGTAGCGATGGTTGATTTGGGTTTCTTGTACAACCTGGCCAGGTCGGCGACACGCACTCCACTTTCATACTTATCAATGATCTCTTTCTTCATCTCTATAGTAATTCTCACCCTTATTGCTGTAGGGTTGGCACTAGAAGCTTTCTTGGGGCCCATGGTCACTTATTTGGCAGATAAAATCACCAAAAACACTGTAATAATACGAAATGTTCCGATTGTATGCTTGGATGTTACCACGGAGGCTGGCTGGTAAACAATGCCACCGGCGGCACATGTGAGGCTGGCTAAGGGCGCACATTGGACGTGTCTCGGACGAAGAGCGGTGAGCGGGTTTTTGAGCGGCATGCGAGGCAAAATTTTTGCGATAAAAGAGAGCGGTATGCGGATTGTACGTTATGTGATGGCGACGGTATGCAGGGGTCCACTGTATATCTATAATATAAAAAACCTTATGTCACGTATCCTTTTCCTGTATTAAAAAAAATACTCTATTTTGATATAAAAATATTTGTTATATCTACCAGCCATGCAGTTCAACATGCTTTAAAATGCACTTTGTTGCACTGAAAACAGATGCTACTTGAGTTAGGCTCGAGATAACTATGAAATTCCAGCTAAATTGCCCAATGGTATGAGCTCAGTATGAGGAAAATACAGTACCAG